>NW_022587732.1:0-82376 GCF_009834535.1 Camelus ferus
TTTGAGCTAGTACCCCCCCTCCATATATGTATGGAGTGGAGTTTGCAACTGAAAAGAAACTTTGTGTTCCCAGCAAGCTAGCTGAAGGATGGCTTTCACACACACTTATCTCTCAGAACTGAGCATGTGGAGAGACGTTCGTTCATCTAGCACCAAGGGAACGGGATGCAGGAGAAACTTTTACTCTGGTTTCTCAGTCTGTTTCCTAGTGCCGTTTTGAAGTTCCTGCAGTTTTCACTGTAAAACCGAGTTGGAGCTAGTACCTCCCCATATATATTTGTATGGAGTGGAGTTTGCAACTGGAAAGAAACTTTGTGTTCCCAACAAGCTAGGTGAAGGATGGCTTTCACACACACTTATCTCTCAGAACTGAGCAAGAGGATAGAAGTTCGTTCATCTAGCACCAAGGGAACGGCTTGCAGGAGAAATTTTACTCTGGTTTCTCAGTCTGTTTCCTAGTGCCGATTTGAAGTTCCTGCAGTTTTCAGTGTAAAACAGAGTTGGAGCTAGTACCTCCCCATATATATGTATGGAGTGGTGTTTGCAACTGAAAAAAACTTTGTGTTCCCAACAAGCTAGGTGAAGGACGGCTTTCACACACACTTATCTCTCAGAACCGAGCATGTAGAGAGACGTTCGTTCATCTAGCACCATGGGAACGGGTTGCAGGGGAAACTTTTAGTGTGGATTCTCAGTCTGTTTCCTAGTGCCGGTTTGAAGTTCCTGCAGTTTTCACTGTAAAACCGAGTTGGAGCTAGTACCTCCCCATATATATGTATGGAGTGGAGTTTGCAACTGAAAAAAACTTTGTGTTCCCAACAAGCTAGGTGAAGGACGGCTTTCACACACACATATCTCTCAGAACCGAGCAAGTGGGGAGACGTTCGTTCATCTAGCACCAAGTGAACGGGTTGCAGGAGAAACTTTTACTCTGGATTCTCAGTCTGTTTCCTAGTGCCGGTTTGAAGTTCCTGCAATTTTCACTGTAAAACCGAGTTGGAGCTAGTACCTCCCCATATATATGTATGGAGTGAAGTTTGCAACTGAAAAGAAACTTTGTGTTCCCAACAAGCTAGGTGAAGGACGGCTTTCACACACACTTATCTCTCAGAACTGAGCATGTGGAGAGACGTTCGTTCATCTAGCACAAGGGAACGGGTTGCAGGAGAAACTTTTACTCTGGTTTCTCAGTCTGTTTCCTAGTGCCGGTTTGAAGTTCCTGCAGTTTTCACTGTAAAACCGAGTTGGAGCTAGTACCTCCCCATATATATGTATGGAGTGGAGTTTGCAACTGAAAAGAAACTTTGTGTTCCCAACAAGCTAGGTGAAGGACGGCTTTCACACACACTTATCTCTCAGAACTGAGCATGTGGAGAGACGTTCGTTCATCTAGCACAAGGGAACGGGTTGCAGGAGAAACTTTTACTCTGGTTTCTCAGTCTGTTTCCTAGTGCCGGTTTGAAGTTCCTGCAGTTTTCACTGTAAAACCGAGTTGGAGCTAGTACCTCCCCATATATATGTATGGAGTGGAGTTTGCAACTGAAAAGAAACTTTGTGTTCCCAACAAGCTAGGTGAAGGACGGCTTTCACACACACTTATCTCTCAGAACTGAGCATGTGGAGAGACGTTCGTTCATCTAGCACAAAGGGAACGGGTTGCAGGAGAAACTTTTACTCTGGTTTCTCAGTCTGTTTCCTAGTGCCGTTTTGAAGTTCCTGCAGTTTTCACTGTAAAACCGAGTTGGAGCTAGTACCTCCCCATATATATGTATGGAGTGGAGTTTGCAACTGGAAAAGAAACTTTGTGTTCCCAACAAGCTAGGTGAAGGACGGCTTTCACACACACTTATCTCTCAGAACTGAGCAATGTGGAGAGACGTTCGTTCATCTAGCACCAAGGGAACGGGTTGCAGGAGAAACTTTTACTCTGGTTTCTCAGTCTGTTTCCTAGTGCCGGTTTGAAGTTCCTGCAGTTTTCACTGTAAAACCGAGTTGGAGCTAGTACCTCCCCATATATATGTATGGAGTGGAGTTTGCAACTGAAAAGAAACTTTGTGTTCCCAACAAGCTAGGTGAAGGACGGCTTTCACACACACTTATCTCTCAGAACTGAGCATGTGGAGAGACGTTCGTTCATCTAGCACCAAGGGAACGGGTTGCAGGAGAAACTTTTACTCTGGATTCTCAGTCTGTTTCCTAGTGCCGGTTTGAAGTTCCTGCAGTTTTCACTGTAAAACCGAGTTGGAGCTAGTACCTCCCCATATATATGTATGGAGTGAGTTTGCAACTGAAAAGAAACTTTGTGTTCCCAACAAGCTAGGTGAAGGACGGCTTTCACACACACTTATCTCTCAGAACTGAGCATGTGGAGAGACGTTCGTTCATCTAGCATCAAGGGAACGGGTTGCAGGAGAAACTTTTACTCTGGTTTCTCAGTCTGTTTCCTAGTGCCGGTTTGAAGTTCCTGCAGTTTTCACTGTAAAACCGAGTTGGAGCTAGTACCTCCCCATATATATGTATGGAGTGGAGTTTGCAACTGAAAAGAAACTTTGTGTTCCCAACAAGCTAGGTGAAGGACGGCTTTCACACACACTTATCTCTCAGAACTGAGCATGTGGAGAGACGTTCGTTCATCTAGCACAAGGGAACGGGTTGCAGGAGAAACTTTTACTCTGGTTTCTCAGTCTGTTTCCTAGTGCCGGTTTGAAGTTCCTGCAGTTTTCACTGTAAAACCGAGTTGGAGCTAGTACCTCCCCATATATATGTATGGAGTGGAGTTTGCAACTGAAAAGAAACTTTGTGTTCCCAACAAGCTAGGTGAAGGACGGCTTTCACACACACTTATCTCTCAGAACTGAGCATGTGGAGAGACGTTCGTTCATCTAGCACAAAGGGAACGGGTTGCAGGAGAAACTTTTACTCTGGATTTCTCAGTCTGTTTCCTAGTGCCGGTTTGAAGTTCCTGCAGTTTTCACTGTAAAACCGAGTTGGAGCTAGTACCTCCCCATATATATGTATGGAGTGGAGTTTGCAACTGAAAAGAAACTTTGTGTTCCCAACAAGCTAGGTGAAGGACGGCTTTCACACACACTTATCTCTCAGAACTGAGCATGTGGAGAGACGTTCGTTCATCTAGCACCAAGGGAACGGGTTGCAGGAGAAACTTTTACTCTGGTTTCTCAGTCTGTTTCCTAGTGCCGGTTTGAAGTTCCTGCAGTTTTCACTGTAAAACTGAGTTGGAGCTAGTACCTCCCCATATATATGTATGGAGTGGAGTTTGCAACTGAAAAGAAACTTTGTGTTCCCAACAAGCTAGGTGAAGGACGGCTTTCACACACACTTATCTCTCAGAACTGAGCATGTGGAGAGACGTTCGTTCATCTAGCACAAAGGGAACGGGTTGCAGGAGAAACTTTTACTCTGGTTTCTCAGTCTGTTTCCTAGTGCCGGTTTGAAGTTCCTGCAGTTTTCACTGTAAAACCGAGTTGGAGCTAGTACCTCCCCATATATATGTATGGAGTGGAGTTTGCAACTGAAAAGAAACTTTGTGTTCCCAACAAGCTAGGTGAAGGACGGCTTTCACACACACATTATCTCTCAGAACTGAGCATGTGGAGAGACGTTCGTTCATCTAGCACCAAGGGAACGGGTTGCAGGAGAAACTTTTACTCTGGTTTCTCAGTCTGTTTCCTAGTGCCGGTTTGAAATTCCTGCAGTTTTCACTGTAAAACCGAGTTGGAGCTAGTACCTCCCCATATATATGTATGGAGTGGAGTTTGCAACTGAAAAGAAACTTTGTGTTCCCAAGCAAGCTAGGTGAAGGACGGCTTTCACACACACTTATCTCTCAGAACTGAGCATGTGGAGAGACGTTCGTTCATCTAGCACCAAGGGAACGGGTTGCAGGAGAAACTTTTACTCTGGTTTCTCAGTCTGTTTCCTAGTGCCGGTTTGAAGTTCCTGCAGTTTTCACTGTAAAACCGAGTTGGAGCTAGTACCTCCCCATATATATGTATGGAGTGGAGTTTGCAACTGAAAAGAAACTTTGTGTTCCCAACAAGCTAGGTGAAGGACGGCTTTCACACACACTTATCTCTCAGAACTGAGCATGTGGAGAGACGTTCGTTCATCTAGCACAAAGGGAACGGGTTGCAGGAGAAACTTTTACTCTGGTTTCTCAGTCTGTTTCCTAGTGCCGGTTTGAAGTTCCTGCAGTTTTCACTGTAAAACCGAGTTGGAGCTAGTACCTCCCCATATATATGTATGGAGTGGAGTTTGCAACTGAAAAGAAACTTTGTGTTCCCAACAAGCTAGGTGAAGGACGGCTTTCACACACACTTATCTCTCAGAACTGAGCATGTGGAGAGACGTTCGTTCATCTAGCACCAAGGGAACGGGTTGCAGGAGAAACTTTTACTCTGGTTTCTCAGTCTGTTTCCTAGTGCCGGTTTGAAGTTCCTGCAGTTTTCACTGTAAAACCGAGTTGGAGCTAGTACCTCCCCATATATATGTATGGAGTGGAGTTTGCAACTGAAAAGAAACTTTGTGTTCCCAACAAGCTAGGTGAAGGACGGCTTTCACACACACTTATCTCTCAGAACTGAGCATGTGGAGAGACGTTCGTTCATCTAGCATCAAGGGAACGGGTTGCAGGAGAAACTTTTACTCTGGTTTCTCAGTCTGTTTCCTAGTGCCGGTTTGAAGTTCCTGCAGTTTTCACTGTAAAACCGAGTTGGAGCTAGTACCTCCCCATATATATGTATGGAGTGGAGTTTGCAACTGAAAAGAAACTTTGTGTTCCCAACAAGCTAGGTGAAGGACGGCTTTCACACACACTTATCTCTCAGAACTGAGCAATGTGGAGAGACGTTCGTTCATCTAGCACAAAGGGAACGGGTTGCAGGAGAAACTTTTACTCTGGTTTCTCAGTCTGTTTCCTAGTGCCGGTTTGAAGTTCCTGCAGTTTTCACTGTAAAACCGAGTTGGAGCTAGTACCTCCCCATATATATGTATGGAGTGGAGTTTGCAACTGAAAAGAAACTTTGTGTTCCCAACAAGCTAGGTGAAGGACGGCTTTCACACACACTTATCTCTCAGAACTGAGCATGTGGAGAGACGTTCGTTCATCTAGCACCAAGGGAACGGGTTGCAGGAGAAACTTTTACTCTGGTTTCTCAGTCTGTTTCCTAGTGCCGGTTTGAAGTTCCTGCAGTTTTCACTGTAAAACCGAGTTGGAGCTAGTACCTCCCCATATATATGTATGGAGTGGAGTTTGCAACTGAAAAGAAACTTTGTGTTCCCAACAAGCTAGGTGAAGGACGGCTTTCACACACACTTATCTCTCAGAACTGAGCAAGTGGAGAGACGTTCGTTCATCTAGCACCAAGGGAACGGGTTGCAGGAGAAACTTTTACTCTGGTTTCTCAGTCTGTTTCCTAGTGCCGGTTTGAAGTTCCTGCAGTTTTCACTGTAAAACCGAGTTGGAGCTAGTACCTCCCCATATATATGAATGGAGTGGAGTTTGCAACTGAAAAGAAACTTTGTTTCCCCAACAAGCTATGTGAATGATGGCTTTCACACACACATATCTCCCCGAACTGAGCATGTGGAGAGATGTACGTTCATGTAGCCCCAAGGGAACGGGGTTGCAGGAGAAACTTTTACTCTGTTTTCTCAGTCTGTTTCCTAGTGCCGCTTTAAAGTTCCTGCAGTTTCACTGTAAAACATAGTTGGAGCTAGTACCTCCCCATATATATGTATGGAGTGGAGTTTGCAACTGGAAAGAAACTTTGTGTTCCCAAGAAGCTAGGTGAAGGACGGCTTTCACACACACATATCTCTCAGAACTGAGCAGGTGGAGAGACGTTCGTTCATCTAGCACCAAGGGAACGGGTTGCAGGAGAAACTTTTACTCTAGTTTCTCAGTCTGTTTCCTAGTGCCGGTTTGAAGTTCCTGCAGTTTTCACTGTAAAACCGAGTTGGAACTAGTACCTCCCCATATATATGTATGGAGTGGAGTTTGCAACTGAAAAGAAACTTTGTGTTCCCAACTAGCTATATGAAGGACGGCTTTCACACACACTTATCTCTCAGAACTGAGCATGTGGAGAGACGTTCGTTCATCTAGCTCCAAGGGAACGGGTTGCAGGAGAAACTTTTACTCTGGTTTCTCAGTCTGTTTCCTAGTGCCGGTTTGAAGTTCCTGCAGTTTTCACTGTAAAACCGAGTTGGAGCTAGTACCTCCCCGTATATATGTATGGAGTGGAGTTTGCAACTGAAAAGAAACTTTGTGTTCCCAGCAAGCTAGGTGAAGGACGGCTTTCACACACACTTATCTCTCAGAACTGAGCATGTAGAGAGACGTTCGTTCATCTAGCACCAAGGGAACGGGTTGCAGGAGAAACTTTTACTCTGGTTTCTCAGTCTGTTTCCTAGTGCCGGTTTGAAGTTCCTGCAGTTTTCACTGTAAAACTGAGTTGGAGCTAGTACCTCCCCATATATATGTATGGAGTGGAGTTTGCAACTGAAAAGAAACTTTGTGTTCCCAGCAAGCTAGGTGAAGGACGGCTTTCACACACACTTATCTCTCAGAACTGAGCATGTGGAGAGACGTTCGTTCATCTAGCACCAAGGGAACGGGATTGCAGGAGAAACTTTTACTCTGGTTTCTCAGTCTGTTTCCTAGTGCCGTTTTGAAGTTCCTGCAGTTTTCACTGTAAAACCGAGTTGGAGCTAGTACCTCCCCATATATATGTATGGAGTGGAGTTTGCAACTGGAAAGAAACTTTGTGTTCCCAACAAGCTAGTTGAAGGATGTCTTTCACACACACTTATCTCTCAGAACTGAGCAAGAGGAGAGAAGTTCGTTCATCTAGCACCAAGGGAACGGCTTGCAGGAGAAATTTTACTCTGGTTTCTCAGTCTGTTTCCTAGTGCCGATTTGAAGTTCCTGCAGTTTTCAGTGTAAAACAGAGTTGGAGCTAGTACCTCCCCATATATATGTATGGAGTGGTGTTTGCAACTGAAAAGAAACTTTGTGTTCCCAACAAGCTAGGTGAAGGACGGCTTTCCCACACACTTATCTCTTAGAACTGAGCATGTGGAGAGACGTTCGTTCATCTAGAATCAAGGGAACGGGTTGCAGGAGAAACTTTTACTCTTGTTTCTGAGTCTGTTTCCTAGTGCCAGTTTGAAGTTCCTGCAGTTTTCACCGTAAAACCGAGTTGGAGCTAGTACCTCCCCATATATATGTATGGAGTGGAGTTTGCAACTGAAAAAAAACTTTGTGTTCCCAACAAGCTAGGTTAAGGACGGCTTTCACACACACTTATCTCTCAGAACTGAGCATGTGGAGAGACGTTCGTTCATCTAGCATCAAGGGAACGGGTTAAAGGAGAAACTTTTACTCTAGATTCTCAGTCTGTTTCCTAGTGCCGGTTTGAAGTTCCTGCAGTTTTCACTGTAAAACCGAGTTGGAGCTACTACCTCCCCATATATATGTATGGAGTGGAGTTTGCAGCTGAAAAGAAACTTTGTGTTCCCAACAAGCTAGTTGAAGGACGGCTTCCACACACACTTATCTCTCAGAACTGAGCAAGTGGAGAGACGTTCGTTCGTCTAGCACCAAGGGAACGGGTTGCAGGTGAAATTTTACTCAGGATTCTCAGTCTGTTTCCTAGTGCCAGTCTGAAGATCCTACAGTTTTCAGTGTAAAACCGAGTTGGAGCTATAACCTCCCCATATACATGTATGGAGTGGTGTTTGCAACTGAAAAAAACTTTGTGTTCCCAACAAGCTAGGTGAAGGACGGCTTTCACACACAATTATCTCTCAGAACCGAGCATGTGGAGAGACTTTCGTTCATCTAGCACCAAGGGAACGGGTTGCAGGGGAAACTTTTACTCTGGTTTCTCAGTCTGTTTCCTAGTGCCGTTTTGAAGTTCCTGCAGTTTTCACTGTAAAAACGAGTTGGAGCTAGTACCTCCCCATATATATGTATGGAGTGGAGTTTGCAACTGAAAAGAAACTTTGTGTTCCCAACAAGCTAGGTGAAAGATGGCTTTCACTCTCACTTATCTCTCAGAATTAAGCAAGTGGAGAGACGTTCGTTCATTTAGCACCAAGGGAACGGGTGGCAGGAGAAAGTTTACTCTGGTTTCTCTGTCTGTTTCCTAGTGCCGGTTTGAAGTTCTTGCAGTTTTCACTGTAAAACCGAGTTGGAGCTAGTACCTCCCCATATATATGTATGGAGTGGAGTTTGCAACTGAAAACAACTTTGTGTTCCCAACAAGCTAGGAGAAGGACGGCTTTCACACACACTTATCACTCAGAACCGAGCAAGTGGAGAGACGTTCGTTCTTCTAGCACCAAGGGAACGGGTTGCAAGAGAAACTTTTACTCTGGAATCTCAGTCTATTTCCTAGCGCCGGTTTGAAATTCCTGCAGTTTTCACTGTAGAACTGATTTGGAGCTAGAACCTCCCCATATATATTTATGGAATGGAGTTTGCAACTGAAAAGAAACTTTGTGTTCCCAACAAGTTAGGTGAAGGACCGCTTCCACACACACTTATCTCTCAGAACTGAGCAAGTGGAGAGAAGTTCGTTCATCTAGCACCAAGGGAACGGGTTGCAGGAGAAATTTTACTCTGGTTTCTCAGTCTGTTTCCTACTGCCGGTTTGAAGTTCCTGCAGTTTTCACTGTAAAACAGAGTTGGAGCTAGTACCTCCCCATATATATGTATGGAGTGGAGTTTGCAACTGAAAAGAAACTTTGTGTTCCCAACAAGCTAGGTGAATGATGGCTTTCACACACACTTATCTCTTAGAACTGAGCATGTGGAGAGAGGTTCGTTCATCTAGCACCAAGGGAACGGGTTGGAGGAGAAACTTTACTCTGGTTTCTCAGTCTGTTTCCTAGTGCCGGTCTGAAGTTCCTGCAGTTTTCACTGTAAAACCGAGTTGGAGCTAGTACCTCCCAATATATATGTATGGAGTGGAGTTTGCAAATGAAAAGAAACTTTGTGTTCCCAACAAGCTAGGTTAAGGACGGCTTTCACACACACTTATCTCTCAGAACTGAGCATGTGGAGAGACGTTCGTTCATCTAGCACAAAGGGAACGGGTTGCAGGAGAAACTTTTACTCTGGTTTCTCAGTCTGTTTCCTAGTGCCGGTTTGAAGTTCCTGCAGTTTTCACTGTAAAACCGAGTTGGAGCTAGTACCTCCCCATATATATGTATGGAGTGGAGTTTGCAACTGAAAAGAAATCTTTGTGTTCCCAACAAGCTAGGTGAAGGACTGGTTTCACACACACTTATCTCTCAGAACTGAGCATGTGGAGAGACGTTCGTTCATCTAGCACCAAGGGAACGGGTTGCAGGGGAAACTTTTACTCTGGTTTCTCATTCTGTTTCCTAGTGCCGGTTTGAAGTTCCTGCAGTTTTCACTGTAAAACCGAGTTGGAGCTAGTACCTCCCCATATATATGTATGGAGTGGAGTTTGCAACTGAAAAGAAACTTTGTGTTCCCAACAAGCTAGGTGAAGGACGGCTTTCACACACACTTATCTCTCAGAACTGAGCAAGTGGAGAGTACGTTCGTTCATCTAGCACCAAGGGAACGGGTTGCAGGAGAAATTTTACTCAGGATTCTCAGTCTGATTCCTAGTGCCTGTCTGAAGTTCCTGCAGGTTTCAGTGTAAAACAGAGTTGGAGCTAGTACCTCCCCATATATATGTATGGAGTGGAGTTTGCAACTGAAAAAAACTTTGTGTTCCCAACAAGCTAGGTGAAGGACGGCTTTCACACACAATTATCTCTCAGAACCGAGCATGTGGAGAGACGTTCGTTCATCTAGCACCAAGGGAACGGGTTGCAGGAGAAACTTTTACTCTGGATTCTCAGTCTGTTTCCTAGTGCCGGTTTGAAGTTCCTGCAGTTTTCACTGTAAAACCGAGTTGTAGCTAGTACCTCCCCATATATATGTATGGAGTGGAGTTTGCAATTGAAAATAAACTTTGTTATCCACACAAGCTAGGTGAAGGACGGCTTTCCCACACACATATCTCTCAGAACTGAGCAAGTGGAGAGACGTTCGTTCATCTAGCACCAAGGGAACGGGTTGCAGGAGAAACTTTTACTCTGGTTTCTCAGTCTGTTTCCTAGTGCCGGTTTGAAGTTCCTGCAGTTTTCACTGTAAAACCGAGTTGGAGCTAGTACCTCCCCATATATATGTATGGAGTGGAGTTTGCAACTGAAAAGAAACTTTGTGTTCCCAACAAGCTAGGTGAAGGACGGCTTTCACACACACTTATCTCTCAGAACTGAGCATGTGGAGAGACGTTCGTTCATCTAGCACAAAGGGAACGGGTTGCAGGAGAAACTTTTACTCTGGTTTCTCAGTCTGTTTCCTAGTGCCGGTTTGAAGTTCCTGCAGTTTTCACTGTAAAACCGAGTTGGAGCTAGTACCTCCCCATATATATGTATGGAGTGGAGTTTGCAACTGAAAAGAAACTTTGTGTTCCCAACAAGCTAGGTGAAGGACGGCTTTCACACACACTTATCTCTCAGAACTGAGCATGTGGAGAGACGTTCGTTCATCTAGCACCAAGGGAACGGGTTGCAGGAGAAACTTTACTCTGGTTTCTCAGTCTGTTTCCTAGTGCCGGTTTGAAGTTCCTGCAGTTTTCACTGTAAAACCGAGTTGGAGCTAGTACCTCCCCATATATATGTATGGAGTGGAGTTTGCAACTGAAAAGAAACTTTGTGTTCCCAACAAGCTAGGTGAAGGACGGCTTTCACACACACTTATCTCTCAGAACTGAGCATGTGGAGAGACGTTCGTTCATCTAGCACAAAGGGAACGGGTTGCAGGAGAAACTTTTACTCTGGTTTCTCAGTCTGTTTCCTAGTGCCGGTTTGAAGTTCCTGCAGTTTTCACTGTAAAACCGAGTTTGGAGCTAGTACCTCCCCATATATATGTATGGAGTGGAGTTTGCAACTGAAAAGAAACTTTGTGTTCCCAACAAGCTATGTGAAGGACGGCTTTCACACACACTTATCTCTCAGAACTGAGCATGTGGAGAGACGTTCGTTCATCTAGCACCAAGGGAACGGGTTGCAGGAGAAACTTTTACTCTGGTTTCTCAGTCTGTTTCCTAGTGCCGGTTTGAAGTTCCTGCAGTTTTCACTGTAAAACCGAGTTGGAGCTAGTACCTCCCCATATATATGTATGGAGTGGAGTTTGCAACTGAAAAGAAACTTTGTGTTCCCAACAAGCTAGGTGAAGGACGGCTTTCACACACACTTATCTCTCAGAACTGAGCATGTGGAGAGACGTTCGTTCATCTAGCACCAAGGGAACGGGTTGCAGGAGAAACTTTTACTCTGGTTTCTCAGTCTGTTTCCTAGTGCCGGTTTGAAGTTCCTGCAGTTTTCACTGTAAAACCGAGTTGGAGCTAGTACCTCCCCATATATATGTATGGAGTGGAGTTTGCAACTGAAAAGAAACTTTGTGTTCCCAACAAGCTAGGTGAAGGACGGCTTTCACACACACTTATCTCTCAGAACTGAGCATGTGGAGAGACGTTCGTTCATCTAGCACAAAGGGAACGGGTTGCAGGAGAAACTTTTACTCTGGTTTCTCAGTCTGTTTCCTAGTGCCGGTTTGAAGTTCCTGCAGTTTTCACTGTAAAACCGAGTTGGAGCTAGTACCTCCCCATATATATGTATGGAGTGGAGTTTGCAACTGAAAAGAAACTTTGTGTTCCCAACAAGCTAGGTGAAGGACGGCTTTCACACACACTTATCTCTCAGAACTGAGCATGTGGAGAGACGTTCGTTCATCTAGCACCAAGGGAACGGGTTGCAGGAGAAACTTTTACTCTGGTTTCTCAGTCTGTTTCCTAGTGCCGGTTTGAAGTTCCTGCAGTTTTCACTGTAAAACCGAGTTGGAGCTAGTACCTCCCCATATATATGTATGGAGTGGAGTTTGCAACTGAAAAGAAACTTTGTGTTCCCAACAAGCTAGGTGAAGGACGGCTTTCACACACACTTATCTCTCAGAACTGAGCATGTGGAGAGACGTTCGTTCATCTAGCACAAAGGGAACGGGTTGCAGGAGAAACTTTTACTCTGGTTTCTCAGTCTGTTTCCTAGTGCCGGTTTGAAGTTCCTGCAGTTTTCACTGTAAAACCGAGTTGGAGCTAGTACCTCCCCATATATATGTATGGAGTGGAGTTTGCAACTGAAAAGAAACTTTGTGTTCCCAACAAGCTAGGTGAAGGACGGCTTTCACACACACTTATCTCTCAGAACTGAGCATGTGGAGAGACGTTCGTTCATCTAGCACAAAGGGAACGGGTTGCAGGAGAAACTTTTACTCTGGTTTCTCAGTCTGTTTCCTAGTGCCGGTTTGAAGTTCCTGCAGTTTTCACTGTAAAACCGAGTTGGAGCTAGTACCTCCCCATATATATGTATGGAGTGGAGTTTGCAACTGAAAAGAAACTTTGTGTTCCCAACAAGCTAGGTGAAGGACGGCTTTCACACACACTTATCTCTCAGAACTGAGCATGTGGAGAGACGTTCGTTCATCTAGCACAAAGGGAACGGGTTGCAGGAGAAACTTTTACTCTGGTTTCTCAGTCTGTTTCCTAGTGCCGGTTTGAAGTTCCTGCAGTTTTCACTGTAAAACCGAGTTGGAGCTAGTACCTCCCCATATATATGTATGGAGTGGAGTTTGCAACTGAAAAGAAACTTTGTGTTCCCAACAAGCTAGGTGAAGGACGGCTTTCACACACACTTATCTCTCAGAACTGAGCATGTGGAGAGACGTTCGTTCATCTAGCACAAAGGGAACGGGTTGCAGGAGAAACTTTACTCTGGTTTCTCAGTCTGTTTCCTAGTGCCGGTTTGAAGTTCCTGCAGTTTTCACTGTAAAACCGAGTTGGAGCTAGTACCTCCCCATATATATGTATGGAGTGGAGTTTGCAACTGAAAAGAAACTTTGTGTTCCCAACAAGCTAGGTGAAGGACGGCTTTCACACACACTTATCTCTCAGAACTGAGCATGTGGAGAGACGTTCGTTCATCTAGCACAAAGGGAACGGGTTGCAGGAGAAACTTTTACTCTGGTTTCTCAGTCTGTTTCCTAGTGCCGGTTTGAAGTTCCTGCAGTTTTCACTGTAAAACCGAGTTGGAGCTAGTACCTCCCCATATATATGTATGGAGTGGAGTTTGCAACTGAAAAGAAACTTTGTGTTCCCAACAAGCTAGGTGAAGGACGGCTTTCACACACACTTATCTCTCAGAACTGAGCATGTGGAGAGACGTTCGTTCATCTAGCACAAAGGGAACGGGTTGCAGGAGAAACTTTTACTCTGGTTTCTCAGTCTGTTTCCTAGTGCCGGTTTGAAGTTCCTGCAGTTTTCACTGTAAAACCGAGTTGGAGCTAGTACCTCCCCATATATATGTATGGAGTGGAGTTTGCAACTGAAAAGAAACTTTGTGTTCCCAACAAGCTAGGTGAAGGACGGCTTTCACACACACTTATCTCTCAGAACTGAGCATGTGGAGAGACGTTCGTTCATCTAGCACAAAGGGAACGGGTTGCAGGAGAAACTTTTACTCTGGTTTCTCAGTCTGTTTCCTAGTGCCGGTTTGAAGTTCCTGCAGTTTTCACTGTAAAACCGAGTTGGAGCTAGTACCTCCCCATATATATGTATGGAGTGGAGTTTGCAACTGAAAAGAAACTTTGTGTTCCCAACAAGCTAGGTGAAGGACGGCTTTCACACACACTTATCTCTCAGAACTGAGCATGTGGAGAGACGTTCGTTCATCTAGCACAAAGGGAACGGGTTGCAGGAGAAACTTTTACTCTGGTTTCTCAGTCTGTTTCCTAGTGCCGGTTTGAAGTTCCTGCAGTTTTCACTGTAAAACCGAGTTGGAGCTAGTACCTCCCCATATATATGTATGGAGTGGAGTTTGCAACTGAAAAGAAACTTTGTGTTCCCAACAAGCTAGGTGAAGGACGGCTTTCACACACACTTATCTCTCAGAACTGAGCATGTGGAGAGACGTTCGTTCATCTAGCACAAGGGAACGGGTTGCAGGAGAAACTTTTACTCTGGTTTCTCAGTCTGTTTCCTAGTGCCGGTTTGAAGTTCCTGCAGTTTTCACTGTAAAACAGAGTTGGAGCTAGTACCTCCCCATATATATGTATGGAGTGGAGTTTGCAACTGAAAAGAAACTTTGTGTTCCCAACAAGCTAGGTGAAGGACGGCTTTCACACACACTTATCTCTCAGAACTGAGCATGTGGAGAGACGTTCGTTCATCTAGCACAAAGGGAACGGGTTGCAGGAGAAACTTTTACTCTGGTTTCTCAGTCTGTTTCCTAGTGCCGGTTTGAAGTTCCTGCAGTTTTCACTGTAAAACCGAGTTGGAGCTAGTACCTCCCCATATATATGTATGGAGTGGAGTTTGCAACTGAAAAGAAACTTTGTGTTCCCAACAAGCTAGGTGAAGGACGGCTTTCACACACACTTATCTCTCAGAACTGAGCATGTGGAGAGACGTTCGTTCATCTAGCACAAAGGGAACGGGTTGCAGGAGAAACTTTTACTCTGGTTTCTCAGTCTGTTTCCTAGTGCCGGTTTGAAGTTCCTGCAGTTTTCACTGTAAAACCGAGTTGGAGCTAGTACCTCCCCATATATATGTATGGAGTGGAGTTTGCAACTGAAAAGAAACTTTGTGTTCCCAACAAGCTAGGTGAAGGACGGCTTTCACACACACTTATCTCTCAGAACTGAGCATGTGGAGAGACGTTCGTTCATCTAGCACAAAGGGAACGGGTTGCAGGAGAAACTTTTACTCTGGTTTCTCAGTCTGTTTCCTAGTGCCGGTTTGAAGTTCCTGCAGTTTTCACTGTAAAACCGAGTTGGAGCTAGTACCTCCCCATATATATGTATGGAGTGGAGTTTGCAACTGAAAAGAAACTTTGTGTTCCCAACAAGCTAGGTGAAGGACGGCTTTCACACACACTTATCTCTCAGAACTGAGCATGTGGAGAGACGTTCGTTCATCTAGCACAAAGGGAACGGGTTGCAGGAGAAACTTTTACTCTGGTTTCTCAGTCTGTTTCCTAGTGCCGGTTTGAAGTTCCTGCAGTTTTCACTGTAAAACCGAGTTGGAGCTAGTACCTCCCCATATATATGTATGGAGTGGAGTTTGCAACTGAAAAGAAACTTTGTGTTCCCAACAAGCTAGGTGAAGGACGGCTTTCACACACACTTATCTCTCAGAACTGAGCATGTGGAGAGACGTTCGTTCATCTAGCACAAAGGGAACGGGTTGCAGGAGAAACTTTTACTCTGGTTTCTCAGTCTGTTTCCTAGTGCCGGTTTGAAGTTCCTGCAGTTTTCACTGTAAAACCGAGTTGGAGCTAGTACCTCCCCATATATATGTATGGAGTGGAGTTTGCAACTGAAAAGAAACTTTGTGTTCCCAACAAGCTAGGTGAAGGACGGCTTTCACACACACTTATCTCTCAGAACTGAGCATGTGGAGAGACGTTCGTTCATCTAGCACAAAGGGAACGGGTTGCAGGAGAAACTTTTACTCTGGTTTCTCAGTCTGTTTCCTAGTGCCGGTTTGAAGTTCCTGCAGTTTTCACTGTAAAACCGAGTTGGAGCTAGTACCTCCCCATATATATGTATGGAGTGGAGTTTGCAACTGAAAAGAAACTTTGTGTTCCCAACAAGCTAGGTGAAGGACGGCTTTCACACACACTTATCTCTCAGAACTGAGCATGTGGAGAGACGTTCGTTCATCTAGCACAAGGGAACGGGTTGCAGGAGAAACTTTTACTCTGGTTTCTCAGTCTGTTTCCTAGTGCCGGTTTGAAGTTCCTGCAGTTTTCACTGTAAAACCGAGTTGGAGCTAGTACCTCCCCATATATATGTATGGAGTGGAGTTTGCAACTGAAAAGAAACTTTGTGTTCCCAACAAGCTAGGTGAAGGACGGCTTTCACACACACTTATCTCTCAGAACTGAGCATGTGGAGAGACGTTCGTTCATCTAGCACAAAGGGAACGGGTTGCAGGAGAAACTTTTACTCTGGTTTCTCAGTCTGTTTCCTAGTGCCGGTTTGAAGTTCCTGCAGTTTTCACTGTAAAACCGAGTTGGAGCTAGTACCTCCCCATATATATGTATGGAGTGGAGTTTGCAACTGAAAAGAAACTTTGTGTTCCCAACAAGCTAGGTGAAGGACGGCTTTCACACACACTTATCTCTCAGAACTGAGCATGTGGAGAGACGTTCGTTCATCTAGCACAAGGGAACGGGTTGCAGGAGAAACTTTTACTCTGGTTTCTCAGTCTGTTTCCTAGTGCCGGTTTGAAGTTCCTGCAGTTTTCACTGTAAAACCGAGTTGGAGCTAGTACCTCCCCATATATATGTATGGAGTGGAGTTTGCAACTGAAAAGAAACTTTGTGTTCCCAACAAGCTAGGTGAAGGACGGCTTTCACACACACTTATCTCTCAGAACTGAGCATGTGGAGAGACGTTCGTTCATCTAGCACAAGGGAACGGGTTGCAGGAGAAACTTTTACTCTGGTTTCTCAGTCTGTTTCCTAGTGCCGGTTTGAAGTTCCTGCAGTTTTCACTGTAAAACCGAGTTGGAGCTAGTACCTCCCCATATATATGTATGGAGTGGAGTTTGCAACTGAAAAGAAACTTTGTGTTCCCAACAAGCTAGGTGAAGGACGGCTTTCACACACACTTATCTCTCAGAACTGAGCATGTGGAGAGACGTTCGTTCATCTAGCACAAAGGGAACGGGTTGCAGGAGAAACTTTTACTCTGGTTTCTCAGTCTGTTTCCTAGTGCCGGTTTGAAGTTCCTGCAGTTTTCACTGTAAAACCGAGTTGGAGCTAGTACCTCCCCATATATATGTATGGAGTGGAGTTTGCAACTGAAAAGAAACTTTGTGTTCCCAACAAGCTAGGTGAAGGACGGCTTTCACACACACTTATCTCTCAGAACTGAGCATGTGGAGAGACGTTCGTTCATCTAGCACAAAGGGAACGGGTTGCAGGAGAAACTTTTACTCTGGTTTCTCAGTCTGTTTCCTAGTGCCGGTTTGAAGTTCCTGCAGTTTTCACTGTAAAACCGAGTTGGAGCTAGTACCTCCCCATATATATGTATGGAGTGGAGTTTGCAACTGAAAAGAAACTTTGTGTTCCCAACAAGCTAGGTGAAGGACGGCTTTCACACACACTTATCTCTCAGAACTGAGCATGTGGAGAGACGTTCGTTCATCTAGCACAAAGGGAACGGGTTGCAGGAGAAACTTTTACTCTGGTTTCTCAGTCTGTTTCCTAGTGCCGGTTTGAAGTTCCTGCAGTTTTCACTGTAAAACCGAGTTGGAGCTAGTACCTCCCCATATATATGTATGGAGTGGAGTTTGCAACTGAAAAGAAACTTTGTGTTCCCAACAAGCTAGGTGAAGGACGGCTTTCACACACACTTATCTCTCAGAACTGAGCATGTGGAGAGACGTTCGTTCATCTAGCACAAAGGGAACGGGTTGCAGGAGAAACTTTTACTCTGGTTTCTCAGTCTGTTTCCTAGTGCCGGTTTGAAGTTCCTGCAGTTTTCACTGTAAAACCGAGTTGGAGCTAGTACCTCCCCATATATATGTATGGAGTGGAGTTTGCAACTGAAAAGAAACTTTGTGTTCCCAACAAGCTAGGTGAAGGACGGCTTTCACACACACTTATCTCTCAGAACTGAGCATGTGGAGAGACGTTCGTTCATCTAGCACAAAGGGAACGGGTTGCAGGAGAAACTTTTACTCTGGTTTCTCAGTCTGTTTCCTAGTGCCGGTTTGAAGTTCCTGCAGTTTTCACTGTAAAACCGAGTTGGAGCTAGTACCTCCCCATATATATGTATGGAGTGGAGTTTGCAACTGAAAAGAAACTTTGTGTTCCCAACAAGCTAGGTGAAGGACGGCTTTCACACACACTTATCTCTCAGAACTGAGCATGTGGAGAGACGTTCGTTCATCTAGCACCAAGGGAACGGGTTGCAGGAGAAACTTTTACTCTGGTTTCTCAGTCTGTTTCCTAGTGCCGGTTTGAAGTTCCTGCAGTTTTCACTGTAAAACCGAGTTGGAGCTAGTACCTCCCCATATATATGTATGGAGTGGAGTTTGCAACTGAAAAGAAACTTTGTGTTCCCAACAAGCTAGGTGAAGGACGGCTTTCACACACACTTATCTCTCAGAACTGAGCATGTGGAGAGACGTTCGTTCATCTAGCACAAAGGGAACGGGTTGCAGGAGAAACTTTTACTCTGGTTTCTCAGTCTGTTTCCTAGTGCCGGTTTGAAGTTCCTGCAGTTTTCACTGTAAAACCGAGTTGGAGCTAGTACCTCCCCATATATATGTATGGAGTGGAGTTTGCAACTGAAAAGAAACTTTGTGTTCCCAACAAGCTAGGTGAAGGACGGCTTTCACACACACTTATCTCTCAGAACTGAGCATGTGGAGAGACGTTCGTTCATCTAGCACAAAGGGAACGGGTTGCAGGAGAAACTTTTACTCTGGTTTCTCAGTCTGTTTCCTAGTGCCGGTTTGAAGTTCCTGCAGTTTTCACTGTAAAACCGAGTTGGAGCTAGTACCTCCCCATATATATGTATGGAGTGGAGTTTGCAACTGAAAAGAAACTTTGTGTTCCCAACAAGCTAGGTGAAGGACGGCTTTCACACACACTTATCTCTCAGAACTGAGCATGTGGAGAGACGTTCGTTCATCTAGCACAAAGGGAACGGGTTGCAGGAGAAACTTTTACTCTGGTTTCTCAGTCTGTTTCCTAGTGCCGGTTTGAAGTTCCTGCAGTTTTCACTGTAAAACCGAGTTGGAGCTAGTACCTCCCCATATATATGTATGGAGTGGAGTTTGCAACTGAAAAGAAACTTTGTGTTCCCAACAAGCTAGGTGAAGGACGGCTTTCACACACACTTATCTCTCAGAACTGAGCATGTGGAGAGACGTTCGTTCATCTAGCACAAAGGGAACGGGTTGCAGGAGAAACTTTTACTCTGGTTTCTCAGTCTGTTTCCTAGTGCCGGTTTGAAGTTCCTGCAGTTTTCACTGTAAAACCGAGTTGGAGCTAGTACCTCCCCATATATATGTATGGAGTGGAGTTTGCAACTGAAAAGAAACTTTGTGTTCCCAACAAGCTAGGTGAAGGACGGCTTTCACACACACTTATCTCTCAGAACTGAGCATGTGGAGAGACGTTCGTTCATCTAGCACCAAGGGAACGGGTTGCAGGAGAAACTTTTACTCTGGTTTCTCAGTCTGTTTCCTAGTGCCGGTTTGAAGTTCCTGCAGTTTTCACTGTAAAACCGAGTTGGAGCTAGTACCTCCCCATATATATGTATGGAGTGGAGTTTGCAACTGAAAAGAAACTTTGTGTTCCCAACAAGCTAGGTGAAGGACGGCTTTCACACACACTTATCTCTCAGAACTGAGCATGTGGAGAGACGTTCGTTCATCTAGCACAAGGGAACGGGTTTGCAGGAGAAACTTTTACTCTGGTTTCTCAGTCTGTTTCCTAGTGCCGGTTTGAAGTTCCTGCAGTTTTCACTGTAAAACCGAGTTGGAGCTAGTACCTCCCCATATATATGTATGGAGTGGAGTTTGCAACTGAAAAGAAACTTTGTGTTCCCAACAAGCTAGGTGAAGGACGGCTTTCACACACACTTATCTCTCAGAACTGAGCATGTGGAGAGACGTTCGTTCATCTAGCACAAAGGGAACGGGTTGCAGGAGAAACTTTTACTCTGGTTTCTCAGTCTGTTTCCTAGTGCCGGTTTGAAGTTCCTGCAGTTTTCACTGTAAAACCGAGTTGGAGCTAGTACCTCCCCATATATATGTATGGAGTGGAGTTTGCAACTGAAAAGAAACTTTGTGTTCCCAACAAGCTAGGTGAAGGACGGCTTTCACACACACTTATCTCTCAGAACTGAGCATGTGGAGAGACGTTCGTTCATCTAGCACCAAGGGAACGGGTTGCAGGAGAAACTTTTACTCTGGTTTCTCAGTCTGTTTCCTAGTGCCGGTTTGAAGTTCCTGCAGTTTTCACTGTAAAACCGAGTTGGAGCTAGTACCTCCCCATATATATGTATGGAGTGGAGTTTGCAACTGAAAAGAAACTTTGTGTTCCCAACAAGCTAGGTGAAGGACGGCTTTCACACACACTTATCTCTCAGAACTGAGCATGTGGAGAGACGTTCGTTCATCTAGCACCAAGGGAACGGGTTGCAGGAGAAACTTTTACTCTGGTTTCTCAGTCTGTTTCCTAGTGCCGGTTTGAAGTTCCTGCAGTTTTCACTGTAAAACAGAGTTGGAGCTAGTACCTCCCCATATATATGTATGGAGTGGAGTTTGCAACTGAAAAGAAACTTTGTGTTCCCAACAAGCTAGGTGAAGGACGGCTTTCACACACACTTATCTCTCAGAACTGAGCATGTGGAGAGACGTTCGTTCATCTAGCTACAAGGGAACGGGTTGCAGGAGAAACTTTTACTCTGGTTTCTCAGTCTGTTTCCTAGTGCCGGTTTGAAGTTCCTGCAGTTTTCACTGTAAAACCGAGTTGGAGCTAGTACCTCCCATATATATGTATGGAGTGGAGTTTGCAACTGAAAAGAAACTTTGTGTTCCCAACAAGCTAGGTGAAGGACGGCTTTCACACACACTTATCTCTCAGAACTGAGCATGTGGAGAGACGTTCGTTCATCTAGCACCAAGGGAACGGGGTAGCAGGAGAAACTATTACTCTGGTTTCTCAGTCTGTTTCCTAGTGCCGGTTTGAAGTTCCTGCAGTTTTCACTGTAAAACCGAGTTGGAGCTAGTACCTCCCCATATATATGTATGGAGTGGAGTTTGCAACTGAAAAGAAACTTTGTGTTCCCAACAAGCTAGGTGAAGGACTGGCTTTCACACACACTTATCTCTCAGAACTGAGCATGTGGAGAGACGTTCGTTCATCTAGCACCAAGGGAACGGGTTGCAGGAGAAACTATTACTCTGGTTTCTCAGTCTGTTTCCTAGTGCCGGTTTGAAGTTCCTGCAGTTTTCACTGTAAACCGAGTTGGAGCTAGTACCTCCCCATATATATGTATGGAGTGGAGTTTGCAACTGAAAAGAAACTTTGTGTTCCCAACAAGCTAGGTGAAGGACGGCTTTCACACACACTTATCTCTCAGAACTGAGCATGTGGAGAGACGTTCGTTCATCTAGCACCAAGGGAACGGGTTGCAGGAGAAACTTTACTCTGGTTTCTCAGTCTGTTTCCTAGTGCCGGTTTGAAGTTCCTGCAGTTTTCACTGTAAAACCGAGTTGGAGCTAGTACCTCCCCATATATATGTATGGAGTGGAGTTTGCAACTGAAAAGAAACTTTGTGTTCCCAACAAGCTAGGTGAAGGACGGCTTTCACACACACTTATCTCTCAGAACTGAGCATGTGGAGAGACGTTCGTTCATCTAGCACAAAGGGAACGGTTTGCAGGAGAAACTTTTACTCTGGTTCTCAGTCTGTTTCCTAGTGCCGGTTTGAAGTTCCTGCAGTTTTCACTGTAAAACCGAGTTGGAGCTAGTACCTCCCCATATATATGTATGGAGTGGAGTTTGCAACTGAAAAGAAACTTTGTGTTCCCAACAAGCTAGGTGAAGGACGGCTTTCACACACACTTATCTCTCAGAACTGAGCATGTGGAGAGACGTTCGTTCATCTAGCACAAAGGGAACGGGTTGCAGGAGAAACTTTTACTCTGGTTTCTCAGTCTGTTTCCTAGTGCCGGTTTGAAGTTCCTGCAGTTTTCACTGTAAAACCGAGTTGGAGCTAGTACCTCCCCATATATATGTATGGAGTGGAGTTTGCAACTGAAAAGAAACTTTGTGTTCCCAACAAGCTAGGTGAAGGACGGCTTTCACACACACTTATCTCTCAGAACTGAGCATGTGGAGAGACGTTCGTTCATCTAGCACAAGGGAACGGGTTGCAGGAGAAATTTTACTCTGGTTTCTCAGTCTGTTTCCTAGTGCCGGTTTGAAGTTCCTGCAGTTTTCACTGTAAAACCGAGTTGGAGCTAGTACCTCCCCATATATATGTATGGAGTGGAGTTTGCAACTGAAAAGAAACTTTGTGTTCCCAACAAGCTAGGTGAAGGACGGCTTTCACACACACTTATCTCTCAGAACTGAGCATGTGGAGAGACGTTCGTTCATCTAGCACCAAGGGAACGGGTTGCAGGAGAAACTTTTACTCTGGTTTCTCAGTCTGTTTCCTAGTGCCGGTTTGAAGTTCCTGCAGTTTTCACTGTAAAACCGAGTTGGAGCTAGTACCTCCCCATATATATGTATGGAGTGGAGTTTGCAACTGAAAAGAAACTTTGTGTTCCCAACAAGCTAGGTGAAGGATGGCTTTCACACACACTTATCTCTCAGAACTGAGCATGTGGAGAGACGTTCGTTCATCTAGCACAAAGGGAACGGGTTGCAGGAGAAACTTTTACTCTGGATTCTCAGTCTGTTTCCTAGTGCCGGTTTGAAGTTCCTGCAGTTTTCACTGTAAAACCGAGTTGGAGCTAGTACCTCCCCATATATATGTATGGAAGTGGAGTTTGCAACTGAAAAGAAACTTTGTGTTCCCAACAAGCTAGGTGAAGGACGGCTTTCACACACACTTATCTCTCAGAACTGAGCAATGTGGAGAGACGTTCGTTCATCTAGCACCAAGGGAACGGGTTGCAGGAGAAACTTTTACTCTGGTTTCTCAGTCTGTTTCCTAGTGCCGGTTTGAAGTTCCTGCAGTTTTCACTGTAAAACCGAGTTGGAGCTAGTACCTCCCCATATATATGTATGGAGTGGAGTTTGCAACTGAAAAGAAACTTTGTGTTCCCAACAAGCTAGGTGAAGGACGGCTTTCACACACACTTATCTCTCAGAACTGAGCATGTGGAGAGACGTTCGTTCATCTAGCACAAAGGGAACGGGTTGCAGGAGAAACTTTTACTCTGGTTTCTCAGTCTGTTTCCTAGTGCCGGTTTGAAGTTCCTGCAGTTTTCACTGTAAAACCGAGTTGGAGCTAGTACCTCCCCATATATATGTATGGAGTGGAGTTTGCAACTGAAAAGAAACTTTGTGTTCCCAACAAGCTAGGTGAAGGACGGCTTTCACACACACTTATCTCTCAGAACTGAGCATGTGGAGAGACGTTCGTTCATCTAGCACCAAGGGAACGGGTTGCAGGAGAAACTTTTACTCTGGTTCTCAGTCTGTTTCCTAGTGCCGGTTTGAAGTTCCTGCAGTTTTCACTGTAAAACCGAGTTGGAGCTAGTACCTCCCCATATATATGTATGGAGTGGAGTTTGCAACTGAAAAGAAACTTTGTGTTCCCAACAAGCTAGGTGAAGGACGGCTTTCACACACACTTATCTCTCAGAACTGAGCATGTGGAGAGACGTTCGTTCATCTAGCACCAAGGGAACGGGTTGCAGGAGAAACTTTTACTCTGGTTTCTCAGTCTGTTTCCTAGTGCCGGTTTGAAGTTCCTGCAGTTTTCACTGTAAAACCGAGTTGGAGCTAGTACCTCCCCATATATATGTATGGAGTGGAGTTTGCAACTGAAAAGAAACTTTGTGTTCCCAACAAGCTAGGTGAAGGACGGCTTTCACACACACTTATCTCTCAGAACTGAGCATGTGGAGAGACGTTCGTTCATCTAGCACCAAGGGAACGGGTTGCAGGAGAAACTTTTACTCTGGTTTCTCAGTCTGTTTCCTAGTGCCGGTTTGAAGTTCCTGCAGTTTTCACTGTAAAACCGAGTTGGAGCTAGTACCTCCCCATATATATGTATGGAGTGGAGTTTGCAACTGAAAAGAAACTTTGTGTTCCCAACAAGCTAGGTGAAGGACCGGCTTTCACACACACTTATCTCTCAGAACTGAGCATGTGGAGAGACGTTCGTTCATCTAGCACCAAGGGAACGGGTTGCAGGAGAAACTTTTACTCTGGTTTCTCAGTCTGTTTCCTAGTGCCGGTTTGAAGTTCCTGCAGTTTTCACTGTAAAACCGAGTTGGAGCTAGTACCTCCCCATATATATGTATGGAGTGGAGTTTGCAACTGAAAAGAAACTTTGTGTTCCCAACAAGCTAGGTGAAGGACGGCTTTCACACACACTTATCTCTCAGAACTGAGCATGTGGAGAGACGTTCGTTCATCTAGCACAAAGGGAACGGGTTGCAGGAGAAACTTTTACTCTGGTTTCTCAGTCTGTTTCCTAGTGCCGGTTTGAAGTTCCTGCAGTTTTCACTGTAAAACCGAGTTGGAGCTAGTACCTCCCCATATATATGTATGGAGTGGAGTTTGCAACTGAAAAGAAACTTTGTGTTCCCAACAAGCTAGGTGAAGGACGGCTTTCACACACACTTATCTCTCAGAACTGAGAATGTGGAGAGACGTTCGTTCATCTAGCACAAAGGGAACGGGTTGCAGGAGAAACTTTTACTCTGGTTTCTCAGTCTGTTTCCTAGTGCCGGTTTGAAGTTCCTGCAGTTTTCACTGTAAAACCGAGTTGGAGCTAGTACCTCCCCATATATATGTATGGAGTGGAGTTTGCAACTGAAAAGAAACTTTGTGTTCCCAACAAGCTAGGTGAAGGACGGCTTTCACACACACTTATCTCTCAGAACTGAGCATGTGGAGAGACGTTCGTTCATCTAGCACCAAGGGAACGGGTTGCAGGAGAAACTTTTACTCTGGTTTCTCAGTCTGTTTCCTAGTGCCGGTTTGAAGTTCCTGCAGTTTTCACTGTAAAACAGAGTTGGAGCTAGTACCTCCCCATATATATGTATGGAGTGGAGTTTGCAACTGAAAAGAAACTTTGTGTTCCCAACAAGCTAGGATGAAGGACGGCTTTCACACACATTTATCTCTCAGAACTGAGCATGTGGAGAGACGTTCGTTCATCTAGCACCAAGGGAACGGGTTGCAGGAGAAACTTTTACTCTGGATTCTCAGTCTGTTTCCTAGTGCCGGTTTGAAGTTCCTGCAGTTTTCACTGTAAAACAGAGTTGGAGCTAGTACCTCCCCATATATATGTATGGAGTGGAGTTTGCAACTGAAAAGAAACTTTGTGTTCCCAACAAGCTAGGTGAAGGACGGCTTCACACACACTTATCTCTCAGAACTGAGCATGTGGAGAGACGTTCGTTCATCTAGCACCAAGGGAACGGGTTGCAGGAGAAACTTTTACTCTGGTTTCTCAGTCTGTTTCCTAGTGCCGGTTTGAAGTTCCTGCAGTTTTCACTGTAAAACCGAGTTGGAGCTAGTACCTCCCCATATATATGTATGGAGTGGAGTTTGCAACTGAAAAGAAACTTTGTGTTCCCAACAAGCTAGGTGAAGGACGGCTTTCACACACACTTATCTCTCAGAACTGAGCATGTTGAGAGACGTTCGTTCATCTAGCACCAAGGGAACGGGTTGCAGGAGAAACTTTTACTCTGGTTTCTCAGTCTGTTTCCTAGTGCCGGTTTGAAGTTCCTGCAGTTTTCACTGTAAATCCGAGTTGGAGCTAGTACCTCCCCATATATATGTATGGAGTGGAGTTTGCAACTGAAAAGAAACTTTGTGTTCCCAACAAGCTAGGTGAAGGACGGCTTTCACACACACTTATCTCTCAGAACTGAGCATGTGGAGAGACGTTCGTTCATCTAGCACCAAGGGAACGGGTTGCAGGAGAAACTTTTACTCTGGTTTCTCAGTCTGTTTCCTAGTGCCGGTTTGAAGTTCCTGCAGTTTTCACTGTAAAACCGAGTTGGAGCTAGTACCTCCCCATATATATGTATGGAGTGGAGTTTGCAACTGAAAAGAAACTTTGTGTTCCCAACAAGCTAGGTGAAGGACGGCTTCACACACACTTATCTCTCAGAACTGAGCAATGTGGAGAGACGTTCGTTCATCTAGCACCAAGGGAACGGGTTGCAGGAGAAACTTTTACTCTGGTTTCTCAGTCTGTTTCCTAGTGCCGGTTTGAAGTTCCTGCAGTTTTCACTGTAAAACCGAGTTGGAGCTAGTACCTCCCCATATATATGTATGGAGTGGAGTTTGCAACTGAAAAGAAACTTTGTGTTCCCAACAAGCTAGGTGAAGGACGGCTTTCACACACACTTATCTCTCAGAACTGAGCATGTGGAGAGACGTTCGTTCATCTAGCACCAAGGGAACGGGTTGCAGGAGAAACTTTTACTCTGGTTTCTCAGTCTGTTTCCTAGTGCCGGTTTGAAGTTCCTGCAGTTTTCACTGTAAAACCGAGTTGGAGCTAGTACCTCCCCATATATATGTATGGAGTGGAGTTTGCAACTGAAAAGAAACTTTGTGTTCCCAACAAGCTAGGTGAAGGACGGCTTTCACACACACTTATCTCTCAGAACTGAGCATGTGGAGAGACGTTCGTTCATCTAGCACCAAGGGAACGGGTTGCAGGAGAAACTTTTACTCTGGTTTCTCAGTCTGTTTCCTAGTGCCGGTTTGAAGTTCCTGCAGTTTTCACTGTAAAACCGAGTTGGAGCTAGTACCTCCCCATATATATGTATGGAGTGGAGTTTGCAACTGAAAAGAAACTTTGTGTTCCCAACAAGCTAGGTGAAGGACGGCTTTCACACACACTTATCTCTCAGAACTGAGCATGTGGAGAGACGTTCGTTCATCTAGCACAAAGGGAACGGGTTGCAGGAGAAACTTTTACTCTGGTTTCTCAGTCTGTTTCCTAGTGCCGGTTTGAAGTTCCTGCAGTTTTCACTGTAAAACCGAGTTGGAGCTAGTAACTCCCCATATATATGTATGGAGTGGAGTTTGCAAGTGAAAAGAAACTTTGTGTTCCCAACAAGCTAGGTGAAGGACTGCTTTCACACACACTTATCTCTCAGAACTGAGCATGTGGAGAGACGTTCGTTCATCTAGCACAAGGGAACGGGTTGCAGGAGAAACTTTTACTCTGGTTTCTCAGTCTGTTTCCTAGTGCCGGTTTGAAGTTCCTGCAGTTTTCACTGTAAAACCGAGTTGGAGCTAGTACCTCCCCATATATATGTATGGAGTGGAGTTTGCAACTGAAAAGAAACTTTGTGTTCCCAACAAGCTAGGTGAAGGACGGCTTTCACACACACTTATCTCTCAGAACTGAGCATGTGGAGAGACGTTCGTTCATCTAGCACAAAGGGAACGGTTTGCAGGAGAAACTTTTACTCTGGTTTCTCAGTCTGTTTCCTAGTGCCGGTTTGAAGTTCCTGCAGTTTTCACTGTAAAACCGAGTTGGAGCTAGTACCTCCCCATATATATGTATGGAGTGGAGTTTGCAACTGAAAAGAAACTTTGTGTTCCCAACAAGCTAGGTGAAGGACGGCTTTCACACACACTTATCTCTCAGAACTGAGCATGTGGAGAGACGTTCGTTCATCTAGCAACAAGGGAACGGGTTGCAGGAGAAACTTTTACTCTGGATTCTCAGTCTGTTTCCTAGTGCCGGTTTGAAGTTCCTGCAGTTTTCACTGTAAAACCGAGTTGGAGCTAGTACCTCCCCATATATATGTATGGAGTGGAGTTTGCAACTGAAAAGAAACTTTGTGTTCCCAACAAGCTAGGTGAAGGACGGCTTCACACACACTTATCTCTCAGAACTGAGCATGTGGAGAGACGTTCGTTCATCTAGCACCAAGGGAACGGGTTGCAGGAGAAACTTTTACTCTGGTTTCTCAGTCTGTTTCCTAGTGCCGGTTTGAAGTTCCTGCAGTTTTCACTGTAAAACCGAGTTGGAGCTAGTACCTCCCGATATATATGTATGGAGTGGAGTTTGCAACTGAAAAGAAACTTTGTGTTCCCAACAAGCTAGGTGAAGGACTGGCTTTCACACACACTTATCTCTCAGAACTGAGCATGTTGAGAGACGTTCGTTCATCTAGCACCAAGGGAACGGGTTGCAGGAGAAACTTTTACTCTGGTTTCTCAGTCTGTTTCCTAGTGCCGGTTTGAAGTTCCTGCAGTTTTCACTGTAAATCCGAGTTGGAGCTAGTACCTCCCCATATATATGTATGGAGTGGAGTTTGCAACTGAAAAGAAACTTTGTGTTCCCAACAAGCTAGGTGAAGGACGGCTTTCAACACACACTTATCTCTCAGAACTGAGCATGTGGAGAGACGTTCGTTCATCTAGCTCCAAGGGAACAGGTTGCAGGAGAAACTTTTACTCTGGTTTCTCAGTCTGTTTCCTAGTGCCGGTTTGAAGTTCCTGCAGTTTTCACTGTAAAACCGAGTTGGAGCTAGTACCTCCCCATATATATGTATGGAGTGGAGTTTGCAAGTGAAAAGAAACTTTGTGTTCCCAGCAAGATAGTTGAAGGACGGCTTTCACACACACTTATCTCTCAGAACTGAGCATGTGGAGAGACGTTCGTTCATCTAGCACAAGGGAACGGGTTGCAGGAGAAACTTTTACTCTGGTTTCTCAGTCTGTTTCCTAGTGCCGGTTTGAAGTTCCTGCAGTTTTCACTGTAAAACCGAGTTGGAGCTAGTACCTCCCCATATATATGTATGGAGTGGAGTTTGCAACTGAAAAGAAACTTTGTGTTCCCAACAAGCTAGGTGAAGGACGGCTTTCACACACACTTATCTCTCAGAACTGAGCATGTGGAGAGACGTTCGTTCATCTAGCACAAAGGGAACGGGTTGCAGGAGAAACTTTTACTCTGGTTTCTCAGTCTGTTTCCTAGTGCCGGTTTGAAGTTCCTGCAGTTTTCACTGTAAAACCGAGTTGGAGCTAGTACCTCCCCATATATATGTATGGAGTGGAGTTTGCAACTGAAAAGAAACTTTGTGTTCCCAACAAGCTAGGTGAAGGACGGCTTTCACACACACTTATCTCTCAGAACTGAGAATGTGGAGAGACGTTCGTTCATCTAGCACAAAGGGAACGGGTTGCAGGAGAAACTTTTACTCTGGTTTCTCAGTCTGTTTCCTAGTGCCGGTTTGAAGTTCCTGCAGTTTTCACTGTAAACCGAGTTGGAGCTAGTACCTCCCCATATATATGTATGGAGTGGAGTTTGCAACTGAAAAGAAACTTTGTGTTCCCAACAAGCTAGGTGAAGGACGGCTTTCACACACACTTATCTCTCAGAACTGAGCATGTGGAGAGACGTTCGTTCATCTAGCACCAAGGGAACGGGTTGCAGGAGAAACTTTTACTCTGGTTTCTCAGTCTGTTTCCTAGTGCCGGTTTGAAGTTCCTGCAGTTTTCACTGTAAAACCGAGTTGGAGCTAGTACCTCCCCATATATATGTATGGAGTGGAGTTTGCAACTGAAAAGAAACTTTGTGTTCCCAACAAGCTATGTGAAGGACGGCTTTCACACACACTTATCTCTCAGAACTGAGCATGTGGAGAGACGTTCGTTCATCTAGCACAAAGGGAACGGGTTGCAGGAGAAACTTTTACTCTGGTTTCTCAGATCTGTTTCCTAGTGCCGGTTTGAAGTTCCTGCAGTTTTCACTGTAAAACCGAGTTGGAGCTAGTACCTCCCCATATATATGTATGGAGTGGAGTTTGCAACTGAAAAGAAACTTTGTGTTCCCAACAAGCTAGGTGAAGGACGGCTTTCACACACACTTATCTCTCAGAACTGAGCATGTGGAGAGACGTTCGTTCATCTAGCACCAAGGGAACGGGTTGCAGGAGAAACTTTTACTCTGGTTTCTCAGTCTGTTTCCTAGTGCCGGTTTGAAGTTCCTGCAGTTTTCACTGTAAAACCGAGTTGGAGCTAGTACCTCCCCATATATATGTATGGAGTGGAGTTTGCAACTGAAAAGAAACTTTGTGTTCCCAACAAGCTAGGTGAAGGACGGCTTTCACACACACTTATCTCTCAGAACTGAGCATGTGGAGAGACGTTCGTTCATCTAGCACCAAGGGAACGGGTTGCAGGAGAAACTTTTACTCTGGTTTCTCAGTCTGTTTCCTAGTGCCGGTTTGAAGTTCCTGCAGTTTTCACTGTAAAACCGAGTTGGAGCTAGTACCTCCCCATATATATGTATGGAGTGGAGTTTGCAACTGAAAAGAAACTTTGTGTTCCCAACAAGCTAGGTGAAGGACGGCTTTCACACACACTTATCTCTCAGAACTGAGCATGTGGAGAGACGTTCGTTCATCTAGCACCAAGGGAACGGGTTGCAGGAGAAACTTTTACTCTGGTTTCTCAGTCTGTTTCCTAGTGCCGGTTTGAAGTTCCTGCAGTTTTCACTGTAAAACCGAGTTGGAGCTAGTACCTCCCCATATATATGTATGGAGTGGAGTTTGCAACTGAAAAGAAACTTTGTGTTCCCAACAAGCTAGGTGAAGGACGGCTTTCACACACACTTATCTCTCAGAACTGAGCAATGTGGAGAGACGTTCGTTCATCTAGCACCAAGGGAACGGGTTGCAGGAGAAACTTTTACTCTGGATTCTCAGTCTGTTTCCTAGTGCCGGTTTGAAGTTCCTGCAGTTTTCACTGTAAACCGAGTTGGAGCTAGTACCTCCCCATATATATGTATGGAGTGGAGTTTGCAACTGAAAAGAAACTTTGTGTTCCCAACAAGCTAGGTGAAGGACGGCTTTCACACACACTTATCTCTCAGAACTGAGCATGTGGAGAGACGTTCGTTCATCTAGCACCAAGGGAACGGTTTGCAGGAGAAACTTTTACTCTGGTTTCTCAGTCTGTTTCCTAGTGCCGGTTTGAAGTTCCTGCAGTTTTCACTGTAAAACCGAGTTGGAGCTAGTACCTCCCCATATATATGTATGGAGTGGAGTTTGCAACTGAAAAGAAACTTTGTGTTCCCAACAAGCTAGGTGAAGGACGGCTTTCACACACACTTATCTCTCAGAACTGAGCATGTGGAGAGACGTTCGTTCATCTAGCACCAAGGGAACGGGTTGCAGGAGAAACTTTTACTCTGGTTTCTCAGTCTGTTTCCTAGTGCCGGTTTGAAGTTCCTGCAGTTTTCACTGTAAAACCGAGTTGGAGCTAGTACCTCCCCATATATATGTATGGAGTGGAGTTTGCAACTGAAAAGAAACTTTGTGTTCCCAACAAGCTAGGTGAAGGACGGCTTTCCACACACACTTATCTCTCAGAACTGAGCATGTGGAGAGACGTTCGTTCATCTAGCACCAAGGGAACGGGTTGCAGGAGAAACTTTTACTCTGGTTTCTCAGTCTGTTTCCTAGTGCCGGTTTGAAGTTCCTGCAGTTTTCACTGTAAAACCGAGTTGGAGCTAGTACCTCCCCATATATATGTATGGAGTGGAGTTTGCAACTGAAAAGAAACTTTGTGTTCCCAACAAGCTATGTGAAGGACGGCTTTCACACACACTTATCTCTCAGAACTGAGCATGTGGAGAGACGTTCGTTCATCTAGCACCAAGGGAACGGGTTGCAGGAGAAACTTTTACTCTGGTTTCTCAGTCTGTTTCCTAGTGCCGGTTTGAAGTTCCTGCAGTTTTCACTGTAAAACCGAGTTGGAGCTAGTACCTCCCCATATATATGTATGGAGTGGAGTTTGCAACTGAAAAGAAACTTTGTGTTCCCAACAAGCTAGGTGAAGGATGGCTTTCACACACACTTATCTCTCAGAACTGAGCAAGTGGAGAGACGTTCGTTCATCTAGCACCAAGGGAACGGGTTGCAGGAGAAACTTTTACTCTGGATTCTCAGTCTGTTTCCTAGTGCCGGTTTGAAGTTCCTGCAGTTTTCACTGTAAAACCGAGTTGGAGCTAGTACCTCCCCATATATATGTATGGAATGGAGTTTGCAACTGAAAAGAAACTTTGTGTTCCCAACAAGCTAGGTGAAGGACCGGCATTCCACACACACTTATCTCTCAGAACTGAGCAATGTGGAGAGACGTTCGTTCATCTAGCACCAAGGGAACGGGTTAGCAGGAGAAACTTTTACTCTAGGTTTCTCAGTCTGTTTCCTAGTGCCGGTTTGAAGTTCCTGCAGTTTTCACTGTAAAACCGAGTTGGAAGCTAGTACCTCCCAATATATATGTATGGAGTGGAGTTTGCAACTGAAAAGAAACTTTGTGTTCCCAACAAGCTAGGTGAAGGACGGCTTTCACACACACTTATCTCTCAGAACTGATCAATGTGGAGAGACGTTCGTTCATCTAGCACCAAGGGAACGGGTTGCAGGAGAAACTTTTACTCTGGTTTCTCAGTCTGTTTCCTAGTGCCGGTTTGAAGTTCCTGCAGTTTTCACTGTAAAACAGAGTTGGAGCTAGTACCTCCCCATATATATGTATGGAGTGGAATTTGCAACTGAAAAGAAACTTTGTGTTCCCAACAAGCTAGGTAGAATGATGGCTTTCACACACACTTATCTCTATAACTGAGCATGTGGAGAGACGGTTCGTTCATCTAGCACCAAGGGAACGGGTTGCAGGAGAAACTTTACTCTGGTTTCTCAGTCTGTTTCCTAGTGCAGGTTTGAAGTTCCTGCAGTTTTCACTGTAAAACCGAGTTGAAGCTAGTAACTCCCCATATATATGTATGGAGTGGAGTTTGCAAGTGAAAAGAAACTTTGTGTTCCCAGCAAGATAGATGAAGGACTGCTTTCACACCCACTTATCTCTCAGAACTGAGCATGTGGAGAGACGTTCGTTCATCTAGCTCCAAGGGAACGGATTGCAGGAGAAATTTTACTCTGGTTTCTCAGTCTGTTTCCTAGTGCCGGTTTGAAGTTCCTGCAGTTTTCACTGTAAAACCGAGTTGGAGCTAGTACCTCCCCATATATATGTATGGAGTGGAGTTTGCAACTGAAAAGAAACTTTGTGTTCCCAACAAGCTAGGTGAAGGACGGCTTTCACACACACTTATCTCTCAGAACTGAGCATGTGGAGAGACGTTCGTTCATCTAGCACAAAGGGAACGGTTTGCAGGAGAAACTTTTACTCTGGTTTCTCAGTCTGTTTCCTAGTGCCGTTTTGAAGTTCCTGCAGTTTTCACTGTAAAACCGAGTTGGAGCTAGTACCTCCCCATATATATGTATGGAGTGGAGTTTGCAACTGAAAAGAAACTTTGTGTTCCCAACAAGCTAGGTGAAAGATGGCTTTCACACTCACTTATCTCTCAGATTTGAGCAAGTGGAGAGACGTTCGTTCATCTAGCAACAAGGGAACGGGTTGCAGGAGAAACTTTTACTCTGGAATCTCAGTCTGTTTCCTAGTGCCGGTTTGAAGTTCCTGCAGTTTTCACTGTAAAACAGAGTTGGAGCTAGAACCTCCCCATATATATGTATGGAATGGAGTTTGCAACTGAAAAGAAACTTTGTGTTCCCAACAAGTAAGGTGAAGGACCGCTTCCACACACATTATCTCTCAGAACTGAGCAAGTGGAGAGAATTCGTTCATCTAGCACCAAGGGAACGGGTTGCAGGAGAAATTTTACTCTGGTTTCTCAGTCTGTTTCCTAGTGCCGGTTTGAAGTTCCTGCAGTTTTCACTGTAAAACCGAGTTGGAGCTAGTACCTCCCCATATATATGTATGGAGTGGAGTTTGCAACTGAAAAGAAACTTTGTGATCCCAACAAGCTAGGTGAAGGATGGCTTTCACACACACTTATCTCTCAGAACTGAGCATGTTTAGAGAAGTTCGTTCATCTAGCACCAAGGGAACGGGTTGCAGGAGAAACTTTTACTCTGGTTTCTCAGTCTGTTTCCTAGTGCCGGTTTGAAGTTCCTGCAGTTTTCACTGTAAATCCGAGTTGGAGCTAGTACCTCCCCATATATATGTATGGAGTGGAGTTTGCAACTGAAAAGAAACTTTGTGTTCCCAACAAGTTAGGTGAAGGACCGCTTCACACACACTTATCTCTCAGAACTGAGCAAGTGGAGAGAAGTTCGTTCATCTAGCACCAAGGGAACGGGTTGCAGGAGAAACTTTTACTCTGGTTTCTCAGTCTGTTTCCTAGTGCCGGTTTGAAGTTCCTGCAGTTTTCACTGTAAAACCGAGTTTGAGCTAGTACCTCCCCATATATATGTATGGAGTGGAGTTTGCAACTGAAAAGAAACTTTGTGTTCCCAACAAGCTAGGTGAAGGACCGCATCCACACACACTTATCTCTCAGAACTGAGCAAATGGAGAGAAGTTCGCTCATCTAGCACCAAGGGAACGGGTAGCAGGAGAAATTTTACTCTGGTTTCTCAGTCTGTTTCCTAGTGACGGTTTGAAGTTCCTGCAGTTTTCACTGTAAAACCGAGTTGGAACTAGTACCTCCCAATATATATGTATGGAGTGGAGTTTGCAACTGAAAACAACTTTGTGTTCCCAACAAGTTAGTTGAAGGACCGCTTCCACAAACACTTATCTCTCAGAACTGAGCAAGTGGAGAGAAGTTCGTTCATCTAGCACCAAGGGATCGGGTTGCAGGAGAAATTTTACTCTGGTTTCTCAGTCTGTTTCCTAGTGCCGGTTTGAAGTTCCTGCAGTTTTCACTGCAAAACAGAGTTGGAGCTAGTACCTCCCCATATATATGTATGGAGTGGAATTTGCAACTGAAAAGAAACTTTGTGTTCCCAACAAGCTAGGAGAATGATGGCTTTCACACACACTTATCTCTTAGAACTGAGCATGTGGAGAGAGGTTCGTTCATCTAGCACCAAGGGAACGGGTTGCAGGAGAAACTTTTACCCTGGTTTCTCAGTCTGTTTCCTAGTGCCGGATTGAAATTCCTGCAGTTTTCACTGTAAAACCGAGTTGGAGCTAGTACCTCCCCATATATATGTATGGAGTGGAGTTTGCAACTGAAAAGAAACTTTGTGTTCCCAACAAGCTAGGTGAAGGACGGCTTTCACACACACTTATCTCTCAGAACTGAGCATGTGGAGAGACGTTCGTTCATCTAGCTACAAGGGAACGGGTTGCAGGAGAAACTTTACTCTGGTTTCTCAGTCTGTTTCCTAGTGCCGGTTTGAAGTTCCTGCAGTTTTCACTGTAAAACCGAGTTGGAGCTAGTACCTCCCCATATATATGTATGGAGTGGAGTTTGCAAGTGAAAAGAAACTTTGTGTTCCCAACAAGCTAGGTGAAGGACTGCTTTCACACACACTTATCTCTCAGAACTGAGCATGTGGAGAGACGTTCGTTCATCTAGCTACAAGGGAACGGGTTGCAGGAGAAACTTTTACTCTGGTTTCTCAGTCTGTTTCCTAGTGCCGGTTTGAAGTTCCTGCAGTTTTCACTGTAAAACCGAGTTGGAGCTAGTACCTCCCCATATATATGTATGGAGTGGAGTTTGCAACTGAAAAGAAACTTTGTGTTCCCAACAAGCTAGGTGAAGGACGGCTTTCACACACACTTATCTCTCAGAACTGAGCATGTGGAGAGACGTTCGTTCATCTAGCACAAAGGGAACGGTTTGCAGGAGAAACTTTTACTCTGGTTTCTCAGTCTGTTTCCTAGTGCCGGTTTGAAGTTCCTGCAGTTTTCACTGTAAAACCGAGTTGGAGCTAGTACCTCCCCATATATATGTATGGAGTGGAGTTTGCAACTGAAAAGAAACTTTGTGTTCCCAACAAGCTAGGTGAAGTACGGCTTTCACACACACTTATCTCTCAGAACTTGAGCAATGTGGAGAGACGTTCGTTCATCTAGCACAAGGGAACGGGTTGCAGGAGAAACTTTTACTCTGGATTCTCAGTCTGTTTCCTAGTGCCGGTTTGAAGTTCCTGCAGTTTTCACTGTAAAACAGAGTTGGAGCTAGTAACCTCCCCATATATATGTATGGAAGTGGAGTTTGCAACTGAAAAGAAACTTTGTGTTCCCAACAAGCTAGGTGAAGGACGGCTTTCACACACACTTATCTCTCAGAACTGAGCATGTGGAGAGACGTTCGTTCATCTAGCACCAAGGGAACGGGTTGCAGGAGAAACTTTTACTCTGGTTTCTCAGTCTGTTTCCTAGTGCCGGTTTGAAGTTCCTGCAGTTTTCACTGTAAAACCGAGTTGGAGCTAGTACCTTCCCATATATATGTATGGAGTGGAGTTTGCAACTGAAAAGAAACTTTGTGATCCCAACAAGCTAGGTGAAGGATGGCTTTCACACACACTTATCTCTCAGAACTGAGCATGTGGAGAGACGTTCGTTCATCTAGCACCAAGGGAACGGGTTGCAGGAGAAACTTTTACTCTGGTTTCTCAGTCTGTTTCCTAGTGCCGGTTTGAAGTTCCTGCAGTTTTCACTGTAAATCCGAGTTGGAGCTAGTACCTCCCCATATATATGTATGGAGTGGAGTTTGCAACTGAAAAGAAACTTTGTGTTCCCAACAAGCTAGGTGAAGGACGGCTTTCACACACACTTATCTCTCAGAACTGAGCAATGTGGAGAGACGTTCGTTCATCTAGCACCAAGGGAAACGGGTTGCAGAGAAACTTTTACTCTGGTTTCTCAGTCTGTTTCCTAGTGCCGGTTTGAAGTTCCTGCAGTTTTCACTGTAAAACCGAGTTGGAGCTAGTACCTCCCCATATATATGTATGGAGTGGAGTTTGCAACTGAAAAGAAACTTTGTGTTCCCAACAAGCTATGTGAAGGACGGCTTTCACACACACTTATCTCTCAGAACTGAGCATGTGGAGAGACGTTCGTTCATCTAGCACAAAGGGAACGGTTTGCAGGAGAAACTTTTACTCTGGTTTCTCAGATCTGTTTCCTAGTGCCGGTTTGAAGTTCCTGCAGTTTTCACTGTAAAACCGAGTTGGAGCTAGTACCTCCCCATATATATGTATGGAGTGGAGTTTGCAAGTGAAAAGAAACTTTGTGTTCCCTGCAAGATAGATGAAGGACGGCTTTCACACACACTTATCTCTCAGAACTGAGCATGTGGAGAGACGTTCGTTCATCTAGCACCAAGGGAACGGTTTGCAGGAGAAACTTTTACTCTGGTTTCTAAGACTCTTTCCTAGTGCCGGTTTGAAGTTCCTGCAGTTTTCACTGTAAAACCGATTTGGAGCTACTACCTCCCCATATATATGTATGAGTGGAGTTTGCAACTGAAAAGAAACTTTGTTTTCCCAACAAGCTATGTTAAGGATGGCTTTCACACACACTTATCACTCAGAACTGAGCAAGTGGAGAGACGTTCGTTCATCTAGCACCAAGGGAACGGGTTGCAGGAGAAACTTTTACTCTGGTTTCTCAGTCTGTTTCCTAGTGCCGGTTTGAAGTTCCTGCAGTTTTCACTGTAAAACCGAGTTGGAGCTAGTACCTCCCCATATATATGTATGGAGTGGAGTTTGCAACTGAAAAGAAACTTTGTGTTCCCAACAAGCTAGGTGAAGGACGGCTTTCACACACACTTATCTCTCAGAACTGAGCATGTGGAGAGACGTTCGTTCATCTAGCACCAAGGGAACGGGTTGCAGGAGAAACTTTTACTCTGGTTTCTCAGTCTGTTTCCTAGTGCCGGTTTGAAGTTCCTGCAGTTTTCACTGTAAAACCGAGTTGGAGCTAGTACCTCCCCATATATATGTATGGAGTGGAGTTTGCAACTGAAAAGAAACTTTGTGTTCCCAACAAGCTAGGTGAAGGACGGCTTTCACACACACTTATCTCTCAGAACTGAGCAATGTGGAGAGACGTTCGTTCATCTAGCACCAAGGGAACGGGTTGCAGGAGAAACTTTTACTCTGGATTCTCAGTCTGTTTCCTAGTGCCGGTTTGAAGTTCCTGCAGTTTTCACTGTAAAACCGAGTTGGAGCTAGTACCTCCCCATATATATGTATGGAGTGGAGTTTGCAACTGAAAAGAAACTTTGTGTTCCCAACAAGCTAGGTGAAGGACGGCTTTCACACACACTTATCTCTCAGAACTGAGCATGTGGAGAGACGTTCGTTCATCTAGCACAAAGGGAACGGGTTGCAGGAGAAACTTTTACTCTGGTTTCTCAGTCTGTTTCCTAGTGCCGGTTTGAAGTTCCTGCAGTTTTCACTGTAAAACCGAGTTGGAGCTAGTACCTCCCCATATATATGTATGGAGTGGAGTTTGCAACTGAAAAGAAACTTTGTGTTCCCAACAAGCTAGGTGAAGGACGGCTTTCACACACACTTATCTCTCAGAACTGAGCATGTGGAGAGACGTTCGTTCATCTAGCACAAAGGGAACGGGTTGCAGGAGAAACTTTTACTCTGGTTTCTCAGTCTGTTTCCTAGTGCCGGTTTGAAGTTCCTGCAGTTTTCACTGTAAAACCGAGTTGGAGCTAGTACCTCCCCATATATATGTATGGAGTGGAGTTTGCAACTGAAAAGAAACTTTGTGTTCCCAACAAGCTAGGTGAAGGACGGCTTTCACACACACTTATCTCTCAGAACTGAGCATGTGGAGAGACGTTCGTTCATCTAGCACCAAGGGAACGGGTTGCAGGAGAAACTTTTACTCTGGTTTCTCAGTCTGTTTCCTAGTGCCGGTTTGAAGTTCCTGCAGTTTTCACTGTAAAACCGAGTTGGAGCTAGTACCTCCCCATATATATGTATGGAGTGGAGTTTGCAACTGAAAAGAAACTTTGTGTTCCCAACAAGCTAGGTGAAGGACGGCTTTCACACACACTTATCTCTCAGAACTGAGCATGTGGAGAGACGTTCGTTCATCTAGCACAAAGGGAACGGGTTGCAGGAGAAACTTTTACTCTGGTTTCTCAGTCTGTTTCCTAGTGCCGGTTTGAAGTTCCTGCAGTTTTCACTGTAAAACCGAGTTGGAGCTAGTACCTCCCCATATATATGTATGGAGTGGAGTTTGCAACTGAAAAGAAACTTTGTGTTCCCAACAAGCTAGGTGAAGGACGGCTTTCACACACACTTATCTCTCAGAACTGAGCATGTGGAGAGACGTTCGTTCATCTAGCACAAAGGGAACGGGTTGCAGGAGAAACTTTTTCTCTGGATTTTCAGTCTGTTTCCTAGTGCCGGTTTGAAGTTCCTGCAGTTTTCACTGTAAAACCGAGTTGGAGCTAGTACCTCCCCATATATATGTATGGAGTGGAGTTTGCAACTGAAAAGAAACTTTGTGTTCCCAACAAGCTAGGTGAAGGACGGCTTTCACACACACTTATCTCTCAGAACTGAGCATGTGGAGAGACGTTCGTTCATCTAGCACCAAGGGAACGGGTTGCAGGAGAAACTTTTACTCTGGTTTCTCAGTCTGTTTCCTAGTGCCGGTTTGAAGTTCCTGCAGTTTTCACTGTAAAACCGAGTTGGAGCTAGTACCTCCCCATATATATGTATGGAGTGGAGTTTGCAACTGAAAAGAAACTTTGTGTTCCCAACAAGCTAGGTGAAGGACGGCTTTCACACACACATATCTCTCAGAACTGAGCAAGTGGAGAGACGTTCGTTCATCTAGCACCAAGGGAATGGGTTGCAGGAGAAACTTTTACTCTGGTTTCTCAGTCTGTTTCCTAGTGCCGGTTTGAAGTTTCCTGCAGTTTTCACTGTAAAACCGAGATTGGAGCTAGTACCTCCCCATATATATGTATGGAGTGGAGTTTGCAACTGAAAAGAAACTTTGTGTTCCCAACAAGCTAGGTGAAGGACGGCTTTCACACACACTTATCTCTCAGAACTGAGCATGTGGAGAGACGTTCGTTCATCTAGCTCCAAGGGAACGGGTTGTAGGAGAAACTTTACTCTGGTTTCTCAGTCTGTTTCCTAGTGCCGGTTTGAAGTTCCTGCAGTTTTCACTGTAAAACCGAGTTGGAGCTAGTACCTCCCCATATATATGTATGGAGTGGAGTTTGCAACTGAAAAGTAACTTATGTGTTCCCAACAAGCTAGGTGAAGGACGGCTTTCACACACACTTATCTCTCAGAACTGAGCATGTGGAGAGACGTTCGTTCATCTAGCACAAAGGGAACGGGTTGCAGGAGAAACTTTTACTCTGGTTTCTCAGTCTGTTTCCTAGTGCCGGTTTGAAGTTCCTGCAGTTTTCACTGTAAAACCGAGTTGGAGCTAGTACCTCCCCATATATATGTATGGAGTGGAGTTTGCAACTGAAAAGAAACTTTGTGTTCCCAACAAGCTAGGTGAAGGACGGCTTTCACACACACTTATCTCTCAGAACTGAGCATGTGGAGAGACGTTCGTTCATCTAGCACAAGGGAACGGGTTGCAGGAGAAACTTTTACTCTGGATTCTCAGTCTGTTTCCTAGTGCCGGTTTGAAGTTCCTGCAGTTTTCACTGTAAAACAGAGTTGGAGCTAGTACCTCCCCATATATATGTATGGAGTGGAGTTTGCAACTGAAAAGAAACTTTGTGTTCCCAACAAGCTAGGTGAAGGACGGCTTTCACACACACTTATCTCTCAGTACTGAGCATGTGGAGAGACGTTCGTTCATCTAGCATCAAGGGAACGGGTTGCAGAAGAAACTTTTACTCTGGTTTCTCAGTCTGTTTCCTAGTGCCGGTTTGAAGTTCCTGCAGTTTTCACTGTAAAACCGAGTTGGAGCTAGTACCTCCCCATATATATGTATGGAGTGGAGTTTGCAACTGAAAAGAAACTTTGTGTTCCCAACAAGCTAGGTGAAGGACGGCTTTCACACACACTTATCTCTCAGAACTGAGCATGTGGAGAGACGTTCGTTCATCTAGCACCAAGGGAACGGTTTGCAGGAGAAACTATTACTCTGGTTTCTCAGTCTGTTTCCTAGTGCCGGTTTGAAGTTCCTGCAGTTTTCACTGTAAAACCGAGTTGGAGCTAGTACCTTCCGATATATATGTATGGAGTGGAGTTTGCAACTGAAAAGAAACTTTGTGATCCCAACAAGCTAGGTGAAGGACGGCTTTCACACACACTTATCTCTCAGAACTGAGCATGTGGAGAGACGTTCGTTCATCTAGCACCAAGGGAACGGGTTGCAGGAGAAACTTTTACTCTGGTTTCTCAGTCTGTTTCCTAGTGCCGGTTTGAAGTTCCTGCAGTTTTCACTGTAAAACCGAGTTGGAGCTAGTACCTCCCCATATATATGTATGGAGTGGAGTTTGCAACTGAAAAGAAACTTTGTGTTCCCAACAAGCTAGGTGAAGGACGGCTTTCACACACACTTATCTCTCAGAACTGAGCAATGTGGAGAGACGTTCGTTCATCTAGCACCAAGGGAACGGGTTGCAGGAGAAACTTTTACTCTGGTTTCTCAGTCTGTTTCCTAGTGCCGGTTTGAAGTTCCTGCAGTTTTCACTGTAAAACCGAGTTGGAGCTAGTACCTCCCCATATATATGTATGGAGTGGAGTTTGCAACTGAAAAGAAACTTTGTGTTCCCAACAAGCTAGGTGAAGGACGGCTTTCACACACACTTATCTCTCAGAACTGAGCATGTGGAGAGACGTTCGTTCATCTAGCACCAAGGGAACGGGTTGCAGGAGAAACTTTTACTCTGGTTTCTCAGTCTGTTTCCTAGTGCCGGTTTGAAGTTCCTGCAGTTTTCACTGTAAAACCGAGTTGGAGCTAGTACCTCCCCATATATATGTATGGAGTGGAGTTTGCAACTGAAAAGAAACTTTGTGTTCCCAACAAGCTAGGTGAAGGACGGCTTTCACACACACTTATCTCTCAGAACTGAGCATGTGGAGAGACGTTCGTTCATCTAGCACCAAGGGAACGGGTTGCAGGAGAAACTTTTACTCTGGTTTCTCAGTCTGTTTCCTAGTGCCGGTTTGAAGTTCCTGCAGTTTTCACTGTAAAACCGAGTTGGAGCTAGTACCTCCCCATATATATGTATGGAGTGGAGTTTGCAACTGAAAAGAAACTTTGTGTTCCCAACAAGCTAGGTGAAGGACGGCTTTCACACACACTTATCTCTCAGAACTGAGCATGTGGAGAGACGTTCGTTCATCTAGCACCAAGGGAACGGGTTGCAGGAGAAACTTTTACTCTGGTTTCTCAGTCTGTTTCCTAGTGCCGGTTTGAAGTTCCTGCAGTTTTCACTGTAAAACCGAGTTGGAGCTAGTACCTCCCCATATATATGTATGGAGTGGAGTTTGCAACTGAAAAGAAACTTTGTGTTCCCAACAAGCTAGGTGAAGGACGGCTTTCACACACACTTATCTCTCAGAACTGAGCAATGTGGAGAGACGTTCGTTCATCTAGCACCAAGGGAACGGGTTGCAGGAGAAACTTTTACTCTGGTTTCTCAGTCTGTTTCCTAGTGCCGGTTTGAAGTTCCTGCAGTTTTCACTGTAAAACCGAGTTGGAGCTAGTACCTCCCCATATATATGTATGGAGTGGAGTTTGCAACTGAAAAGAAACTTTGTGTTCCCAACAAGCTAGGTGAAGGACGGCTTTCACACACACTTATCTCTCAGAACTGAGCATGTGGAGAGACGTTCGTTCATCTAGCACCAAGGGAACGGGTTGCAGGAGAAACTTTTACTCTGGTTTCTCAGTCTGTTTCCTAGTGCCGGTTTGAAGTTCCTGCAGTTTTCACTGTAAAACAGAGTTGGAGCTAGTACCTCCCCATATATATGTATGGAGTGGAGTTTGCAACTGAAAAGAAACTTTGTGTTCCCAACAAGCTAGGTGAAGGACGGCTTTCACACACACTTATCTCTCAGAACTGAGCATGTGGAGAGACGTTCGTTCATCTAGCACAAAGGGAACGGGTTGCAGGAGAAACTTTTACTCTGGTTTCTCAGTCTGTTTCCTAGTGCCGGTTTGAAGTTCCTGCAGTTTTCACTGTAAAACCGAGTTGGAGCTAGTACCTCCCCATATATATGTATGGAGTGGAGTTTGCAAGTGAAAAGAAACTTTGTGTTCCCAACAAGCTAGGTGAAGGACGGCTTTCACACACACTTATCTCTCAGAACTGAGCATGTGGAGAGACGTTCGTTCATCTAGCACCAAGGGAACGGGTTGCAGGAGAAACTTTTACTCTGGTTTCTCAGTCTGTTTCCTAGTGCCGGTTTGAAGTTCCTGCAGTTTTCACTGTAAAACCGAGTTGGAGCTAGTACCTCCCCATATATATGTATGGAGTGGAGTTTGCAACTGAAAAGAAACTTTGTGTTCCCAACAAGCTAGGTGAAGGACGGCTTTCACACACACTTATCTCTCAGAACTGAGCATGTGGAGAGACGTTCGTTCATCTAGCACCAAGGGAACGGGTTGCAGGAGAAACTTTTACTCTGGTTTCTCAGTCTGTTTCCTAGTGCCGGTTTGAAGTTCCTGCAGTTTTCACTGTAAAACCGAGTTGGAGCTAGTACCTCCCCATATATATGTATGGAGTGGAGTTTGCAACTGAAAAGAAACTTTGTGTTCCCAACAAGCTAGGTGAAGGACGGCTTTCACACACACTTATCTCTCAGAACTGAGCATGTGGAGAGACGTTCGTTCATCTAGCACCAAGGGAACGGGTTGCAGGAGAAACTTTTACTCTGGATTCTCAGTCTGTTTCCTAGTGCCGGTTTGAAGTTCCTGCAGTTTTCACTGTAAAACCGAGTTGGAGCTAGTACCTTCCCCATATATATGTATGGAGTGGAGTTTGCAACTGAAAAGAAACTTTGTGTTCCCAACAAGCTAGGTGAAGGACGGCTTTCACACACACTTATCTCTCAGAACTGAGCATGTGGAGAGACGTTCGTTCATCTAGCACCAAGGGAACGGGTTGCAGGAGAAACTTTTACTCTGGATTTCTCAGTCTGTTTCCTAGTGCCGGTTTGAAGTTCCTGCAGTTTTCACTGTAAAACCGAGTTGGAGCTAGTACCTCCCCATATATATGTATGGAGTGGAGTTTGCAACTGAAAAGAAACTTTGTGTTCCCAACAAGCTAGGTGAAGGACGGCTTTCACACACACTTATCTCTCAGAACTGAGCATGTGGAGAGACGTTCGTTCATCTAGCACAAAGGGAACGGGTTGCAGGAGAAACTTTTACTCTGGTTTCTCAGTCTGTTTCCTAGTGCCGGTTTGAAGTTCCTGCAGTTTTCACTGTAAAACCGAGTTGGAGCTAGTACCTCCCCATATATATGTATGGAGTGGAGTTTGCAACTGAAAAGAAACTTTGTGTTCCCAACAAGCTAGGTGAAGGACGGCTTTCACACACACTTATCTCTCAGAACTGAGCATGTGGAGAGACGTTCGTTCATCTAGCACCAAGGGAACGGGTTGCAGGAGAAACTTTTACTCTGGTTTCTCAGTCTGTTTCCTAGTGCCGGTTTGAAGTTCCTGCAGTTTTCACTGTAAAACCGAGTTGGAGCTAGTACCTCCCCATATATATGTATGGAGTGGAGTTTGCAACTGAAAAGAAACTTTGTGTTCCCAACAAGCTAGGTGAAGGACGGCTTTCACACACACTTATCTCTCAGAACTGAGCATGTGGAGAGACGTTCGTTCATCTAGCACAAAGGGAACGGGTTGCAGGAGAAACTTTTACTCTGGTTTCTCAGTCTGTTTCCTAGTGCCGGTTTGAAGTTCCTGCAGTTTTCACTGTAAAACCGAGTTGGAGCTAGTACCTCCCCATATATATGTATGGAGTGGAGTTTGCAACTGAAAAGAAACTTTGTGTTCCCAACAAGCTAGGTGAAGGACGGCTTTCACACACACTTATCTCTCAGAACTGAGCATGTGGAGAGACGTTCGTTCATCTAGCACAAAGGGAACGGGTTGCAGGAGAAACTTTTACTCTGGTTTCTCAGTCTGTTTCCTAGTGCCGGTTTGAAGTTCCTGCAGTTTTCACTGTAAAACCGAGTTGGAGCTAGTACCTCCCCATATATATGTATGGAGTGGAGTTTGCAACTGAAAAGAAACTTTGTGTTCCCAACAAGCTAGGTGAAGGACGGCTTTCACACACACTTATCTCTCAGAACTGAGCATGTGGAGAGACGTTCGTTCATCTAGCACCAAGGGAACGGGTTGCAGGAGAAACTTTTACTCTGGTTTCTCAGTCTGTTTCCTAGTGCCGGTTTGAAGTTCCTGCAGTTTTCACTGTAAAACCGAGTTGGAGCTAGTACCTCCCCATATATATGTATGGAGTGGAGTTTGCAACTGAAAAGAAACTTTGTGTTCCCAACAAGCTAGGTGAAGGACGGCTTTCACACACACTTATCTCTCAGAACTGAGCATGTGGAGAGACGTTCGTTCATCTAGCACAAAGGGAACGGGTTGCAGGAGAAACTTTTACTCTGGTTTCTCAGTCTGTTTCCTAGTGCCGGTTTGAAGTTCCTGCAGTTTTCACTGTAAAACCGAGTTGGAGCTAGTACCTCCCCATATATATGTATGGAGTGGAGTTTGCAACTGAAAAGAAACTTTGTGTTCCCAACAAGCTAGGTGAAGGACGGCTTTCACACACACTTATCTCTCAGAACTGAGCATGTGGAGAGACGTTCGTTCATCTAGCACAAAGGGAACGGGTTGCAGGAGAAACTTTTACTCTGGTTTCTCAGTCTGTTTCCTAGTGCCGGTTTGAAGTTCCTGCAGTTTTCACTGTAAAACAGAGTTGGAGCTAGTACCTCCCCATATATATGTATGGAGTGGAGTTTGCAACTGAAAAGAAACTTTGTGTTCCCAACAAGCTAGGTGAAGGACGGCTTTCACACACACTTATCTCTCAGAACTGAGCATGTGGAGAGACGTTCGTTCATCTAGCACAAAGGGAACGGGTTGCAGGAGAAACTTTTACTCTGGTTTCTCAGTCTGTTTCCTAGTGCCGGTTTGAAGTTCCTGCAGTTTTCACTGTAAAACCGAGTTGGAGCTAGTACCTCCCATATATATGTATGGAGTGGAGTTTGCAACTGAAAAGAAACTTTGTGTTCCCAACAAGCTAGGTGAAGGACGGCTTTCACACACACTTATCTCTCAGAACTGAGCATGTGGAGAGACGTTCGTTCATCTAGCACCAAGGGAACGGGTTGCAGGAGAAACTTTTACTCTGGTTTCTCAGTCTGTTTCCTAGTGCCGGTTTGAAGTTCCTGCAGTTTTCACTGTAAAACCGAGTTGGAGCTAGTACCTCCCCATATATATGTATGGAGTGGAGTTTGCAACTGAAAAGAAACTTTGTGTTCCCAACAAGCTAGGTGAAGGACGGCTTTCACACACACTTATCTCTCAGAACTGAGCATGTGGAGAGACGTTCGTTCATCTAGCACAAAGGGAACGGGTTGCAGGAGAAACTTTTACTCTGGTTTCTCAGTCTGTTTCCTAGTGCCGGTTTGAAGTTCCTGCAGTTTTCACTGTAAAACCGAGTTGGAGCTAGTACCTCCCCATATATATGTATGGAGTGGAGTTTGCAACTGAAAAGAAACTTTGTGTTCCCAACAAGCTAGGTGAAGGACGGCTTTCACACACACTTATCTCTCAGAACTGAGCATGTGGAGAGACGTTCGTTCATCTAGCACAAAGGGAACGGGTTGCAGGAGAAACTTTTACTCTGGTTTCTCAGTCTGTTTCCTAGTGCCGGTTTGAAGTTCCTGCAGTTTTCACTGTAAAACCGAGTTGGAGCTAGTACCTCCCCATATATATGTATGGAGTGGAGTTTGCAACTGAAAAGAAACTTTGTGTTCCCAACAAGCTAGGTGAAGGACGGCTTTCACACACACTTATCTCTCAGAACTGAGCATGTGGAGAGACGTTCGTTCATCTAGCACAAAGGGAACGGGTTGCAGGAGAAACTTTTACTCTGGTTTCTCAGTCTGTTTCCTAGTGCCGGTTTGAAGTTCCTGCAGTTTTCACTGTAAAACCGAGTTGGAGCTAGTACCTCCCCATATATATGTATGGAGTGGAGTTTGCAACTGAAAAGAAACTTTGTGTTCCCAACAAGCTAGGTGAAGGACGGCTTTCACACACACTTATCTCTCAGAACTGAGCATGTGGAGAGACGTTCGTTCATCTAGCACAAAGGGAACGGGTTGCAGGAGAAACTTTTACTCTGGTTTCTCAGTCTGTTTCCTAGTGCCGGTTTGAAGTTCCTGCAGTTTTCACTGTAAAACCGAGTTGGAGCTAGTACCTCCCCATATATATGTATGGAGTGGAGTTTGCAACTGAAAAGAAACTTTGTGTTCCCAACAAGCTAGGTGAAGGACGGCTTTCACACACACTTATCTCTCAGAACTGAGCATGTGGAGAGACGTTCGTTCATCTAGCACAAAGGGAACGGGTTGCAGGAGAAACTTTTACTCTGGTTTCTCAGTCTGTTTCCTAGTGCCGGTTTGAAGTTCCTGCAGTTTTCACTGTAAAACCGAGTTGGAGCTAGTACCTCCCCATATATATGTATGGAGTGGAGTTTGCAACTGAAAAGAAACTTTGTGTTCCCAACAAGCTAGGTGAAGGACGGCTTTCACACACACTTATCTCTCAGAACTGAGCATGTGGAGAGACGTTCGTTCATCTAGCACAAAGGGAACGGGTTGCAGGAGAAACTTTACTCTGGTTTCTCAGTCTGTTTCCTAGTGCCGGTTTGAAGTTCCTGCAGATTTTCACTGTAAAACCGAGTTGGAGCTAGTACCTCCCATATATATGTATGGAGTGGAGTTTGCAACTGAAAAGAAACTTTGTGTTCCCAACAAGCTAGGTGAAGGACGGCTTTCACACACACTTATCTCTCAGAACTGAGCATGTGGAGAGACGTTCGTTCATCTAGCACCAAGGGAACGGGTTGCAGGAGAAACTTTTACTCTGATTTCTCAGTCTGTTTCCTAGTGCCGGTTTGAAGTTCCTGCAGTTTTCACTGTAAAACAGAGTTGGAGCTAGTACCTCCCCATATATATGTATGGAGTGGAGTTTGCAACTGAAAAGAAACTTTGTGTTCCCAACAAGCTAGGTGAAGGACGGCTTTCACACACACTTATCTCTCAGAACTGAGCATGTGGAGAGACGTTCGTTCATCTAGCACCAAGGGAACGGGTTGCAGGAGAAACTTTTACTCTGGTTTCTCAGTCTGTTTCCTAGTGCCGGTTTGAAGTTCCTGCAGTTTTCACTGTAAAACCGAGTTGGAGCTAGTACCTCCCCATATATATGTATGGAGTGGAGTTTGCAACTGAAAAGAAACTTTGTGTTCCCAACAAGCTAGGTGAAGGACGGCTTTCACACACACTTATCTCTCAGAACTGAGAATGTGGAGAGACGTTCGTTCATCTAGCACAAAGGGAACGGGTTGCAGGAGAAACTTTTACTCTGGTTTCTCAGTCTGTTTCCTAGTGCCGGTTTGAAGTTCCTGCAGTTTTCACTGTAAAACAGAGTTGGAGCTAGTACCTCCCCATATATATGTATGGAGTGGAGTTTGCAACTGAAAAGAAACTTTGTGTTCCCAACAAGCTAGGTGAAGGACGGCTTTCACACACACTTATCTCTCAGAACTGAGCAATGTGGAGAGACGTTCGTTCATCTAGCACCAAGGGAACGGGTTGCAGGAGAAACTTTTACTCTGGTTTCTCAGTCTGTTTCCTAGTGCCGGTTTGAAGTTCCTGCAGTTTTCACTGTAAAACCGAGTTGGAGCTAGTACCTCCCCATATATATGTATGGAGTGGAGTTTGCAACTGAAAAGAAACTTTGTGTTCCCAACAAGCTAGGTGAAGGACGGCTTTCACACACACTTATCTCTCAGAACTGAGCAATGTGGAGAGACGTTCGTTCATCTAGCACCAAGGGAACGGGTTGCAGGAGAAACTTTTACTCTGGTTTCTCAGTCTGTTTCCTAGTGCCGGTTTGAAGTTCCTGCAGTTTTCACTGTAAAACCGAGTTGGAGCTAGTACCTCCCCATATATATGTATGGAGTGGAGTTTGCAACTGAAAAGAAACTTTGTGTTCCCAACAAGCTAGGTGAAGGACGGCTTTCACACACACTTATCTCTCAGAACTGAGCATGTGGAGAGACGTTCGTTCATCTAGCACCAAGGGAACGGGTTGCAGGAGAAACTTTTACTCTGGTTTCTCAGTCTGTTTCCTAGTGCCGGTTTGAAGTTCCTGCAGTTTTCACTGTAAAACCGAGTTGGAGCTAGTACCTCCCCATATATATGTATGGAGTGGAGTTTGCAAGTGAAAAGAAACTTTGTGTTCCCAACAAGCTAGGTGAAGGACGGCTTTCACACACACTTATCTCTCAGAACTGAGCATGTGGAGAGACGTTCGTTCATCTAGCACCAAGGGAACGGGTTGCAGGAGAAACTTTTACTCTGGTTTCTCAGTCTGTTTCCTAGTGCCGGTTTGAAGTTCCTGCAGTTTTCACTGTAAAACCGAGTTGGAGCTAGTACCTCCCCATATATATGTATGGAGTGGAGTTTGCAACTGAAAAGAAACTTTGTGTTCCCAACAAGCTAGGTGAAGGACGGCTTTCACACACACTTATCTCTCAGAACTGAGCATGTGGAGAGACGTTCGTTCATCTAGCACCAAGGGAACGGGTTGCAGGAGAAACTTTTACTCTGGTTTCTCAGTCTGTTTCCTAGTGCCGGTTTGAAGTTCCTGCAGTTTTCACTGTAAAACCGAGTTGGAGCTAGTACCTCCCCATATATATGTATGGAGTGGAGTTTGCAACTGAAAAGAAACTTTGTGTTCCCAACAAGCTAGGTGAAGGACGGCTTTCACACACACTTATCTCTCAGAACTGAGCATGTGGAGAGACGTTCGTTCATCTAGCACCAAGGGAACGGGTTGCAGGAGAAACTTTTACTCTGGTTTCTCAGTCTGTTTCCTAGTGCCGGTTTGAAGTTCCTGCAGTTTTCACTGTAAAACCGAGTTGGAGCTAGTACCTCCCCATATATATGTATGGAGTGGAGTTTGCAACTGAAAAGAAACTTTGTGTTCCCAACAAGCTAGGTGAAGGACGGCTTTCACACACACTTATCTCTCAGAACTGAGCATGTGGAGAGACGTTCGTTCATCTAGCACCAAGGGAACGGGTTGCAGGAGAAACTTTTACTCTGGTTTCTCAGTCTGTTTCCTAGTGCCGGTTTGAAGTTCCTGCAGTTTTCACTGTAAAACCGAGTTGGAGCTAGTACCTCCCCATATATATGTATGGAGTGGAGTTTGCAACTGAAAAGAAACTTTGTGTTCCCAACAAGCTAGGTGAAGGACGGCTTTCACACACACTTATCTCTCAGAACTGAGCATGTGGAGAGACGTTCGTTCATCTAGCACAAAGGGAACGGGTTTGCAGGAGAAACTTTTACTCTGGTTTCTCAGTCTGTTTCCTAGTGCCGGTTTGAAGTTCCTGCAGTTTTCACTGTAAAACCGAGTTGGAGCTAGTACCTCCCCATATATATGTATGGAGTGGAGTTTGCAACTGAAAAGAAACTTTGTGTTCCCAACAAGCTAGGTGAAGGACGGCTTTCACACACACTTATCTCTCAGAACTGAGCATGTGGAGAGACGTTCGTTCATCTAGCACCAAGGGAACGGGTTTGCAGGAGAAACTTTTACTCTGGTTTCTCAGTCTGTTTCCTAGTGCCGGTTTGAAGTTCCTGCAGTTTTCACTGTAAAACCGAGTTGGAGCTAGTACCTCCCCATATATATGTATGGAGTGGAGTTTGCAACTGAAAAGAAACTTTGTGTTCCCAACAAGCTAGGTGAAGGACGGCTTTCACACACACTTATCTCTCAGAACTGAGCATGTGGAGAGACGTTCGTTCATCTAGCACAAAGGGAACGGGTTGCAGGAGAAACTTTTACTCTGGTTTCTCAGTCTGTTTCCTAGTGCCGGTTTGAAGTTCCTGCAGTTTTCACTGTAAAACCGAGTTGGAGCTAGTACCTCCCCATATATATGTATGGAGTGGAGTTTGCAACTGAAAAGAAACTTTGTGTTCCCAACAAGCTAGGTGAAGGACGGCTTTCACACACACTTATCTCTCAGAACTGAGCATGTGGAGAGACGTTCGTTCATCTAGCACAAAGGGAACGGGTTGCAGGAGAAACTTTTACTCTGGTTTCTCAGTCTGTTTCCTAGTGCCGGTTTGAAGTTCCTGCAGTTTTCACTGTAAAACCGAGTTGGAGCTAGTACCTCCCCATATATATGTATGGAGTGGAGTTTGCAACTGAAAAGAAACTTTGTGTTCCCAACAAGCTAGGTGAAGGACGGCTTTCACACACACTTATCTCTCAGAACTGAGCATGTGGAGAGACGTTCGTTCATCTAGCACCAAGGGAACGGGTTGCAGGAGAAACTTTACTCTGGTTTCTCAGTCTGTTTCCTAGTGCCGGTTTGAAGTTCCTGCAGTTTTCACTGTAAAACCGAGTTGGAGCTAGTACCTCCCCATATATATGTATGGAGTGGAGTTTGCAACTGAAAAGAAACTTTGTGTTCCCAACAAGCTAGGTGAAGGACGGCTTTCACACACACTTATCTCTCAGAACTGAGCATGTGGAGAGACGTTCGTTCATCTAGCACCAAGGGAACGGGTTGCAGGAGAAACTTTTACTCTGGTTTCTCAGTCTGTTTCCTAGTGCCGGTTTGAAGTTCCTGCAGTTTTCACTGTAAAACAGAGTTGGAGCTAGTACCTCCCCATATATATGTATGGAGTGGAGTTTGCAACTGAAAAGAAACTTTGTGTTCCCAACAAGCTAGGTGAAGGACGGCTTTCACACACACTTATCTCTCAGAACTGAGCATGTGGAGAGACGTTCGTTCATCTAGCACCAAGGGAACGGGTTGCAGGAGAAACTTTTACTCTGGTTTCTCAGTCTGTTTCCTAGTGCCGGTTTGAAGTTCCTGCAGTTTTCACTGTAAAACCGAGTTGGAGCTAGTACCTCCCCATATATATGTATGGAGTGGAGTTTGCAACTGAAAAGAAACTTTGTGTTCCCAACAAGCTAGGTGAAGGACGGCTTTCACACACACTTATCTCTCAGAACTGAGCATGTGGAGAGACGTTCGTTCATCTAGCACCAAGGGAACGGGTTGCAGGAGAAACTTTTACTCTGGTTTCTCAGTCTGTTTCCTAGTGCCGGTTTGAAGTTCCTGCAGTTTTCACTGTAAAACCGAGTTGGAGCTAGTACCTCCCCATATATGTATGGAGTGGAGTTTGCAACTGAAAAGAAACTTTGTGTTCCCAACAAGCTAGGTGAAGGACGGCTTTCACACACACTTATCTCTCAGAACTGAGCATGTGGAGAGACGTTCGTTCATCTAGCACAAAGGGAACGGGTTGCAGGAGAAACTTTTACTCTGGTTTCTCAGTCTGTTTCCTAGTGCCGGTTTGAAGTTCCTGCAGTTTTCACTGTAAAACCGAGTTGGAGCTAGTACCTCCCCATATATATGTATGGAGTGGAGTTTGCAACTGAAAAGAAACTTTGTGTTCCCAACAAGCTAGGTGAAGGACGGCTTTCACACACACTTATCTCTCAGAACTGAGCATGTGGAGAGACGTTCGTTCATCTAGCACCAAGGGAACGGGTTGCAGGAGAAACTTTTACTCTGGTTTCTCAGTCTGTTTCCTAGTGCCGGTTTGAAGTTCCTGCAGTTTTCACTGTAAAACCGAGTTGGAGCTAGTACCTCCCCATATATATGTATGGAGTGGAGTTTGCAACTGAAAAGAAACTTTGTGTTCCCAACAAGCTAGGTGAAGGACGGCTTTCACACACACTTATCTCTCAGAACTGAGCATGTGGAGAGACGTTCGTTCATCTAGCACCAAGGGAACGGGTTGCAGGAGAAACTTTTACTCTGGTTTCTCAGTCTGTTTCCTAGTGCCGGTTTGAAGTTCCTGCAGTTTTCACTGTAAAACCGAGTTGGAGCTAGTACCTCCCCATATATATGTATGGAGTGGAGTTTGCAACTGAAAAGAAACTTTGTGTTCCCAACAAGCTAGGTGAAGGACGGCTTTCACACACACTTATCTCTCAGAACTGAGCATGTGGAGAGACGTTCGTTCATCTAGCACCAAGGGAACGGGTTGCAGGAGAAACTTTTACTCTGGTTTCTCAGTCTGTTTCCTAGTGCCGGTTTGAAGTTCCTGCAGTTTTCACTGTAAAACCGAGTTGGAGCTAGTACCTCCCCATATATATGTATGGAGTGGAGTTTGCAACTGAAAAGAAACTTTGTGTTCCCAACAAGCTAGGTGAAGGACGGCTTTCACACACACTTATCTCTCAGAACTGAGCATGTGGAGAGACGTTCGTTCATCTAGCACCAAGGGAACGGGTTGCAGGAGAAACTTTTACTCTGGTTTCTCAGTCTGTTTCCTAGTGCCGGTTTGAAGTTCCTGCAGTTTTCACTGTAAAACCGAGTTGGAGCTAGTACCTCCCCATATATATGTATGGAGTGGAGTTTGCAACTGAAAAGAAACTTTGTGTTCCCAACAAGCTAGGTGAAGGACGGCTTTCACACACACTTATCTCTCAGAACTGAGCATGTGGAGAGACGTTCGTTCATCTAGCACCAAGGGAACGGGTTGCAGGAGAAACTTTTACTCTGGTTTCTCAGTCTGTTTCCTAGTGCCGGTTTGAAGTTCCTGCAGTTTTCACTGTAAAACCGAGTTGGAGCTAGTACCTCCCATATATATGTATGGAGTGGAGTTTGCAACTGAAAAGAAACTTTGTGTTCCCAACAAGCTAGGTGAAGGACTGGCTTTCACACACACTTATCTCTCAGAACTGAGCATGTGGAGAGACGTTCGTTCATCTAGCACCAAGGGAACGGGTTATAGGAGAAACTTTTACTCTGGTTTCTCAGTCTGTTTCCTAGTGCCGGTTTGAAGTTCCTGCAGTTTTCACTGTAAAACCGAGTTGGAGCTAGTACCTCCCCATATATATGTATGGAGTGGAGTTTGCAACTGAAAAGAAACTTTGTGTTCCCAACAAGCTAGGTGAAGGACGGCTTTCACACACACTTATCTCTCAGAACTGAGCATGTGGAGAGACGTTCGTTCATCTAGCACCAAGGGAACGGGTTGCAGGAGAAACTTTTACTCTGGTTTCTCAGTCTGTTTCCTAGTGCCGGTTTGAAGTTCCTGCAGTTTTCACTGTAAAACCGAGTTGGAGCTAGTACCTCCCCATATATATGTATGGAGTGGAGTTTGCAACTGAAAAGAAACTTTGTGTTCCCAACAAGCTAGGTGAAGGACGGCTTTCACACACACTTATCTCTCAGAACTGAGCATGTGGAGAGACGTTCGTTCATCTAGCACAAAGGGAACGGGTTTGCAGGAGAAACTTTTACTCTGGTTTCTCAGTCTGTTTCCTAGTGCCGGTTTGAAGTTCCTGCAGTTTTCACTGTAAAACCGAGTTGGAGCTAGTACCTCCCCATATATATGTATGGAGTGGAGTTTGCAACTGAAAAGAAACTTTGTGTTCCCAACAAGCTAGGTGAAGGACGGCTTTCACACACACTTATCTCTCAGAACTGAGCATGTGGAGAGACGTTCGTTCATCTAGCACCAAGGGAACGGGTTGCAGGAGAAACTTTTACTCTGGTTTCTCAGTCTGTTTCCTAGTGCCGGTTTGAAGTTCCTGCAGTTTTCACTGTAAAACCGAGTTGGAGCTAGTACCTCCCCATATATATGTATGGAGTGGAGTTTGCAACTGAAAAGAAACTTTGTGTTCCCAACAAGCTAGGTGAAGGACGGCTTTCACACACACTTATCTCTCAGAACTGAGCATGTGGAGAGACGTTCGTTCATCTAGCACAAAGGGAACGGGTTGCAGGAGAAACTTTTACTCTGGTTTCTCAGTCTGTTTCCTAGTGCCGGTTTGAAGTTCCTGCAGTTTTCACTGTAAAACCGAGTTGGAGCTAGTACCTCCCCATATATATGTATGGAGTGGAGTTTGCAACTGAAAAGAAACTTTGTGTTCCCAACAAGCTAGGTGAAGGACGGCTTTCACACACACTTATCTCTCAGAACTGAGCATGTGGAGAGACGTTCGTTCATCTAGCACAAAGGGAACGGGTTGCAGGAGAAACTTTTACTCTGGTTTCTCAGTCTGTTTCCTAGTGCCGGTTTGAAGTTCCTGCAGTTTTCACTGTAAAACCGAGTTGGAGCTAGTACCTCCCCATATATATGTATGGAGTGGAGTTTGCAACTGAAAAGAAACTTTGTGTTCCCAACAAGCTAGGTGAAGGACGGCTTTCACACACACTTATCTCTCAGAACTGAGCATGTGGAGAGACGTTCGTTCATCTAGCACAAAGGGAACGGGTTGCAGGAGAAACTTTTACTCTGGTTTCTCAGTCTGTTTCCTAGTGCCGGTTTGAAGTTCCTGCAGTTTTCACTGTAAACCCGAGTTGGAGCTAGTACTTTCACCATATATATGTATGGAGTGGAGTTTGCAACTGAAAAGAAACTTTGTGTTCCCAACAAGCTAGGTGAAGGACGGCTTTCACACACACTTATCTCTCAGAACTGAGCATGTGGAGAGACGTTCGTTCATCTAGCACAAAGGGAACGGGTTGCAGGAGAAACTTTTACTCTGGTTTCTCAGTCTGTTTCCTAGTGCCGGTTTGAAGTTCCTGCAGTTTTCACTGTAAACCGAGTTGGAGCTAGTACCTCCCCATATATATGTATGGAGTGGAGTTTGCAACTGAAAAGAAACTTTGTGTTCCCAACAAGCTAGGTGAAGGACGGCTTTCACACACACTTATCTCTCAGAACTGAGCATGTGGAGAGACGTTCGTTCATCTAGCACAAAGGGAACGGGTTGCAGGAGAAACTTTTACTCTGGTTTCTCAGTCTGTTTCCTAGTGCCAGGTTTGAAGTTCCTGCAGTTTTCACTGTAAAACCGAGTTGGAGCTAGTACCTCCCCATATATATGTATGGAGTGGAGTTTGCAAGTGAAAAGAAACTTTGTGTTCCCAACAAGCTAGATGAAGGACGGCTTTCACACACACTTATCTCTCAGAACTGAGCATGTGGAGAGACGTTCGTTCATCTAGCACAAAGGGAACGGGTTGCAGGAGAAACTTTTACTCTGGTTTCTCAGTCTGTTTCCTAGTGCCGGTTTGAAGTTCCTGCAGTTTTCACTGTAAAACCGAGTTGGAGCTAGTACCTCCCCATATATATGTATGGAGTGGAGTTTGCAACTGAAAAGAAACTTTGTGTTCCCAACAAGCTAGGTGAAGGACGGCTTTCACACACACTTATCTCTCAGAACTGAGCATGTGGAGAGACGTTCGTTCATCTAGCACAAAGGGAACGGGTTGCAGGAGAAACTTTTACTCTGGTTTCTCAGTCTGTTTCCTAGTGCCGGTTTGAAGTTCCTGCAGTTTTCACTGTAAAACCGAGTTGGAGCTAGTACCTCCCCATATATATGTATGGAGTGGAGTTTGCAACTGAAAAGAAACTTTGTGTTCCCAACAAGCTAGGTGAAGGACGGCTTTCACACACACTTATCTCTCAGAACTGAGCATGTGGAGAGACGTTCGTTCATCTAGCACAAAGGGAACGGGTTGCAGGAGAAACTTTTACTCTGGTTTCTCAGTCTGTTTCCTAGTGCCGGTTTGAAGTTCCTGCAGTTTTCACTGTAAAACCGAGTTGGAGCTAGTACCTCCCCATATATATGTATGGAGTGGAGTTTGCAATTGAAAAGAAACTTTGTGTTCCCAACAAGCTAGGTGAAGGACGGCTTTCACACACACTTATCTCTCAGAACTGAGCATGTGGAGAGACGTTCGTTCATCTAGCACAAAGGGAACGGGTTGCAGGAGAAACTTTACTCTGGTTTCTCAGTCTGTTTCCTAGTGCCGGTTTGAAGTTCCTGCAGTTTTCACTGTAAAACCGAGTTGGAGCTAGTACCTCCCCATATATATGTATGGAGTGGAGTTTGCAACTGAAAAGAACTTTGTGTTCCCAACAAGCTAGGTGAAGGACGGCTTTCACACACACTTATCTCTCAGAACTGAGCATGTGGAGAGACGTTCGTTCATCTAGCACAAAGGGAACGGGTTGCAGGAGAAACTTTTACTCTGGTTTCTCAGTCTGTTTCCTAGTGCCGGTTTGAAGTTCCTGCAGTTTTCACTGTAAAACCGAGTTGGAGCTAGTACCTCCCCATATATATGTATGGAGTGGAGTTTGCAACTGAAAAGAAACTTTGTGTTCCCAACAAGCTAGGTGAAGGACGGCTTTCACACACACTTATCTCTCAGAACTGAGCATGTGGAGAGACGTTCGTTCATCTAGCACCAAGGGAACGGGTTGCAGGAGAAACTTTTACTCTGGTTTCTCAGTCTGTTTCCTAGTGCCGGTTTGAAGTTCCTGCAGTTTTCACTGTAAAACCGAGTTGGAGCTAGTACCTCCCCATATATATGTATGGAGTGGAGTTTGCAACTGAAAAGAAACTTTGTGTTCCCAACAAGCTAGGTGAAGGACGGCTTTCACACACACTTATCTCTCAGAACTGAGCATGTGGAGAGACGTTCGTTCATCTAGCACAAAGGGAACGGGTTGCAGGAGAAACTTTTACTCTGGTTTCTCAGTCTGTTTCCTAGTGCCGGTTTGAAGTTCCTGCAGTTTTCACTGTAAAACCGAGTTGGAGCTAGTACCTCCCCATATATATGTATGGAGTGGAGTTTGCAACTGAAAAGAAACTTTGTGTTCCCAACAAGCTAGGTGAAGGACGGCTTTCACACACACTTATCTCTCAGAACTGAGCATGTGGAGAGACGTTCGTTCATCTAGCACAAAGGGAACGGGTTGCAGGAGAAACTTTTACTCTGGATTCTCAGTCTGTTTCCTAGTGCCGGTTTGAAGTTCCTGCAGTTTTCACTGTAAAACCGAGTTGGAGCTAGTACCTCCCCATATATATGTATGGAGTGGAGTTTGCAACTGAAAAGAAACTTTGTGTTCCCAACAAGCTAGGTGAAGGACGGCTTTCACACACACTTATCTCTCAGAACTGAGCATGTGGAGAGACGTTCGTTCATCTAGCACCAAGGGAACGGGTTGCAGGAGAAACTTTTACTCTGGTTTCTCAGTCTGTTTCCTAGTGCCGGTTTGAAGTTCCTGCAGTTTTCACTGTAAAACCGAGTTGGAGCTAGTACCTCCCCATATATATGTATGGAGTGGAGTTTGCAACTGAAAAGAAACTTTGTGTTCCCAACAAGCTAGGTGAAGGACGGCTTTCACACACACTTATCTCTCAGAACTGAGCATGTGGAGAGACGTTCGTTCATCTAGCACCAAGGGAACGGGTTGCAGGAGAAACTTTTACTCTGGTTTCTCAGTCTGTTTCCTAGTGCCGGTTTGAAGTTCCTGCAGTTTTCACTGTAAAACCGAGTTGGAGCTAGTACCTCCCCATATATATGTATGGAGTGGAGTTTGCAACTGAAAAGAAACTTTGTGTTCCCAACAAGCTAGGTGAAGGACGGCTTTCACACACACTTATCTCTCAGAACTGAGCATGTGGAGAGACGTTCGTTCATCTAGCACAAAGGGAACGGGTTGCAGGAGAAACTTTTACTCTGGTTTCTCAGTCTGTTTCCTAGTGCCGGTTTGAAGTTCCTGCAGTTTTCACTGTAAAACCGAGTTGGAGCTAGTACCTCCCCATATATATGTATGGAGTGGAGTTTGCAACTGAAAAGAAACTTTGTGTTCCCAACAAGCTAGGTGAAGGACGGCTTTCACACACACTTATCTCTCAGAACTGAGCATGTGGAGAGACGTTCGTTCATCTAGCACAAAGGGAACGGGTTGCAGGAGAAACTTTTACTCTGGTTTCTCAGTCTGTTTCCTAGTGCCGGTTTGAAGTTCCTGCAGTTTTCACTGTAAAACCGAGTTGGAGCTAGTACCTCCCCATATATATGTATGGAGTGGAGTTTGCAACTGAAAAGAAACTTTGTGTTCCCAACAAGCTAGGTGAAGGACGGCTTTCACACACACTTATCTCTCAGAACTGAGCATGTGGAGAGACGTTCGTTCATCTAGCACAAAGGGAACGGGTTGCAGGAGAAACTTTTACTCTGGTTTCTCAGTCTGTTTCCTAGTGCCGGTTTGAAGTTCCTGCAGTTTTCACTGTAAAACCGAGTTGGAGCTAGTACCTCCCCATATATATGTATGGAGTGGAGTTTGCAACTGAAAAGAAACTTTGTGTTCCCAACAAGCTAGGTGAAGGACGGCTTTCACACACACTTATCTCTCAGAACTGAGCATGTGGAGAGACGTTCGTTCATCTAGCACAAAGGGAACGGGTTGCAGGAGAAACTTTTACTCTGGTTTCTCAGTCTGTTTCCTAGTGCCGGTTTGAAGTTCCTGCAGTTTTCACTGTAAAACCGAGTTGGAGCTAGTACCTCCCCATATATATGTATGGAGTGGAGTTTGCAACTGAAAAGAAACTTTGTGTTCCCAACAAGCTAGGTGAAGGACGGCTTTCACACACACTTATCTCTCAGAACTGAGCATGTGGAGAGACGTTCGTTCATCTAGCACAAAGGGAACGGGTTGCAGGAGAAACTTTTACTCTGGTTTCTCAGTCTGTTTCCTAGTGCCGGTTTGAAGTTCCTGCAGTTTTCACTGTAAAACCGAGTTGGAGCTAGTACCTCCCCATATATATGTATGGAGTGGAGTTTGCAACTGAAAAGAAACTTTGTGTTCCCAACAAGCTAGGTGAAGGACGGCTTTCACACACACTTATCTCTCAGAACTGAGCATGTGGAGAGACGTTCGTTCATCTAGCACAAAGGGAACGGGTTGCAGGAGAAACTTTTACTCTGGTTTCTCAGTCTGTTTCCTAGTGCCGGTTTGAAGTTCCTGCAGTTTTCACTGTAAAACCGAGTTGGAGCTAGTACCTCCCCATATATATGTATGGAGTGGAGTTTGCAACTGAAAAGAAACTTTGTGTTCCCAACAAGCTAGGTGAAGGACGGCTTTCACACACACTTATCTCTCAGAACTGAGCATGTGGAGAGACGTTCGTTCATCTAGCACAAAGGGAACGGGTTGCAGGAGAAACTTTTACTCTGGTTTCTCAGTCTGTTTCCTAGTGCCGGTTTGAAGTTCCTGCAGTTTTCACTGTAAAACCGAGTTGGAGCTAGTACCTCCCCATATATATGTATGGAGTGGAGTTTGCAACTGAAAAGAAACTTTGTGTTCCCAACAAGCTAGGTGAAGGACGGCTTTCACACACACTTATCTCTCAGAACTGAGCATGTGGAGAGACGTTCGTTCATCTAGCACAAAGGGAACGGGTTGCAGGAGAAACTTTTACTCTGGTTTCTCAGTCTGTTTCCTAGTGCCGGTTTGAAGTTCCTGCAGTTTTCACTGTAAAACCGAGTTGGAGCTAGTACCTCCCCATATATATGTATGGAGTGGAGTTTGCAACTGAAAAGAAACTTTGTGTTCCCAACAAGCTAGGTGAAGGACGGCTTTCACACACACTTATCTCTCAGAACTGAGCATGTGGAGAGACGTTCGTTCATCTAGCACAAAGGGAACGGGTTGCAGGAGAAACTTTTACTCTGGTTTCTCAGTCTGTTTCCTAGTGCCGGTTTGAAGTTCCTGCAGTTTTCACTGTAAAACCGAGTTGGAGCTAGTACCTCCCCATATATATGTATGGAGTGGAGTTTGCAACTGAAAAGAAACTTTGTGTTCCCAACAAGCTAGGTGAAGGACGGCTTTCACACACACTTATCTCTCAGAACTGAGCATGTGGAGAGACGTTCGTTCATCTAGCACAAAGGGAACGGGTTGCAGGAGAAACTTTTACTCTGGTTTCTCAGTCTGTTTCCTAGTGCCGGTTTGAAGTTCCTGCAGTTTTCACTGTAAAACCGAGTTGGAGCTAGTACCTCCCCATATATATGTATGGAGTGGAGTTTGCAACTGAAAAGAAACTTTGTGTTCCCAACAAGCTAGGTGAAGGACGGCTTTCACACACACTTATCTCTCAGAACTGAGCATGTGGAGAGACGTTCGTTCATCTAGCACAAAGGGAACGGGTTGCAGGAGAAACTTTTACTCTGGTTTCTCAGTCTGTTTCCTAGTGCCGGTTTGAAGTTCCTGCAGTTTTCACTGTAAAACCGAGTTGGAGCTAGTACCTCCCCATATATATGTATGGAGTGGAGTTTGCAACTGAAAAGAAACTTTGTGTTCCCAACAAGCTAGGTGAAGGACGGCTTTCACACACACTTATCTCTCAGAACTGAGCATGTGGAGAGACGTTCGTTCATCTAGCACAAAGGGAACGGGTTGCAGGAGAAACTTTTACTCTGGTTTCTCAGTCTGTTTCCTAGTGCCGGTTTGAAGTTCCTGCAGTTTTCACTGTAAAACCGAGTTGGAGCTAGTACCTCCCCATATATATGTATGGAGTGGAGTTTGCAACTGAAAAGAAACTTTGTGTTCCCAACAAGCTAGGTGAAGGACGGCTTTCACACACACTTATCTCTCAGAACTGAGCATGTGGAGAGACGTTCGTTCATCTAGCACAAAGGGAACGGGTTGCAGGAGAAACTTTTACTCTGGTTTCTCAGTCTGTTTCCTAGTGCCGGTTTGAAGTTCCTGCAGTTTTCACTGTAAAACCGAGTTGGAGCTAGTACCTCCCCATATATATGTATGGAGTGGAGTTTGCAACTGAAAAGAAACTTTGTGTTCCCAACAAGCTAGGTGAAGGACGGCTTTCACACACACTTATCTCTCAGAACTGAGCATGTGGAGAGACGTTCGTTCATCTAGCACAAAGGGAACGGGTTGCAGGAGAAACTTTTACTCTGGTTTCTCAGTCTGTTTCCTAGTGCCGGTTTGAAGTTCCTGCAGTTTTCACTGTAAAACCGAGTTGGAGCTAGTACCTCCCCATATATATGTATGGAGTGGAGTTTGCAACTGAAAAGAAACTTTGTGTTCCCAACAAGCTAGGTGAAGGACGGCTTTCACACACACTTATCTCTCAGAACTGAGCATGTGGAGAGACGTTCGTTCATCTAGCACAAAGGGAACGGGTTGCAGGAGAAACTTTTACTCTGGTTTCTCAGTCTGTTTCCTAGTGCCGGTTTGAAGTTCCTGCAGTTTTCACTGTAAAACCGAGTTGGAGCTAGTACCTCCCCATATATATGTATGGAGTGGAGTTTGCAACTGAAAAGAAACTTTGTGTTCCCAACAAGCTAGGTGAAGGACGGCTTTCACACACACTTATCTCTCAGAACTGAGCATGTGGAGAGACGTTCGTTCATCTAGCACAAAGGGAACGGGTTGCAGGAGAAACTTTTACTCTGGTTTCTCAGTCTGTTTCCTAGTGCCGGTTTGAAGTTCCTGCAGTTTTCACTGTAAAACCGAGTTGGAGCTAGTACCTCCCCATATATATGTATGGAGTGGAGTTTGCAACTGAAAAGAAACTTTGTGTTCCCAACAAGCTAGGTGAAGGACGGCTTTCACACACACTTATCTCTCAGAACTGAGCATGTGGAGAGACGTTCGTTCATCTAGCACAAAGGGAACGGGTTGCAGGAGAAACTTTTACTCTGGTTTCTCAGTCTGTTTCCTAGTGCCGGTTTGAAGTTCCTGCAGTTTTCACTGTAAAACCGAGTTGGAGCTAGTACCTCCCCATATATATGTATGGAGTGGAGTTTGCAACTGAAAAGAAACTTTGTGTTCCCAACAAGCTAGGTGAAGGACGGCTTTCACACACACTTATCTCTCAGAACTGAGCATGTGGAGAGACGTTCGTTCATCTAGCACAAAGGGAACGGGTTGCAGGAGAAACTTTTACTCTGGTTTCTCAGTCTGTTTCCTAGTGCCGGTTTGAAGTTCCTGCAGTTTTCACTGTAAAACCGAGTTGGAGCTAGTACCTCCCCATATATATGTATGGAGTGGAGTTTGCAACTGAAAAGAAACTTTGTGTTCCCAACAAGCTAGGTGAAGGACGGCTTTCACACACACTTATCTCTCAGAACTGAGCATGTGGAGAGACGTTCGTTCATCTAGCACAAAGGGAACGGGTTGCAGGAGAAACTTTTACTCTGGTTTCTCAGTCTGTTTCCTAGTGCCGGTTTGAAGTTCCTGCAGTTTTCACTGTAAAACCGAGTTGGAGCTAGTACCTCCCCATATATATGTATGGAGTGGAGTTTGCAACTGAAAAGAAACTTTGTGTTCCCAACAAGCTAGGTGAAGGACGGCTTTCACACACACTTATCTCTCAGAACTGAGCATGTGGAGAGACGTTCGTTCATCTAGCACAAAGGGAACGGGTTGCAGGAGAAACTTTTACTCTGGTTTCTCAGTCTGTTTCCTAGTGCCGGTTTGAAGTTCCTGCAGTTTTCACTGTAAAACCGAGTTGGAGCTAGTACCTCCCCATATATATGTATGGAGTGGAGTTTGCAACTGAAAAGAAACTTTGTGTTCCCAACAAGCTAGGTGAAGGACGGCTTTCACACACACTTATCTCTCAGAACTGAGCATGTGGAGAGACGTTCGTTCATCTAGCACAAAGGGAACGGGTTGCAGGAGAAACTTTTACTCTGGTTTCTCAGTCTGTTTCCTAGTGCCGGTTTGAAGTTCCTGCAGTTTTCACTGTAAAACCGAGTTGGAGCTAGTACCTCCCCATATATATGTATGGAGTGGAGTTTGCAACTGAAAAGAAACTTTGTGTTCCCAACAAGCTAGGTGAAGGACGGCTTTCACACACACTTATCTCTCAGAACTGAGCATGTGGAGAGACGTTCGTTCATCTAGCACAAGGGAACGGGTTGCAGGAGAAACTTTTACTCTGGTTTCTCAGTCTGTTTCCTAGTGCCGGTTTGAAGTTCCTGCAGTTTTCACTGTAAAACCGAGTTGGAGCTAGTACCTCCCCATATATATGTATGGAGTGGAGTTTGCAACTGAAAAGAAACTTTGTGTTCCCAACAAGCTAGGTGAAGGACGGCTTTCACACACACTTATCTCTCAGAACTGAGCATGTGGAGAGACGTTCGTTCATCTAGCACAAAGGGAACGGGTTGCAGGAGAAACTTTTACTCTGGTTTCTCAGTCTGTTTCCTAGTGCCGGTTTGAAGTTCCTGCAGTTTTCACTGTAAAACCGAGTTGGAGCTAGTACCTCCCCATATATATGTATGGAGTGGAGTTTGCAACTGAAAAGAAACTTTGTGTTCCCAACAAGCTAGGTGAAGGACGGCTTTCACACACACTTATCTCTCAGAACTGAGCATGTGGAGAGACGTTCGTTCATCTAGCACAAAGGGAACGGGTTGCAGGAGAAACTTTTACTCTGGTTTCTCAGTCTGTTTCCTAGTGCCGGTTTGAAGTTCCTGCAGTTTTCACTGTAAAACCGAGTTGGAGCTAGTACCTCCCCATATATATGTATGGAGTGGAGTTTGCAACTGAAAAGAAACTTTGTGTTCCCAACAAGCTAGGTGAAGGACGGCTTTCACACACACTTATCTCTCAGAACTGAGCATGTGGAGAGACGTTCGTTCATCTAGCACAAAGGGAACGGGTTGCAGGAGAAACTTTTACTCTGGTTTCTCAGTCTGTTTCCTAGTGCCGGTTTGAAGTTCCTGCAGTTTTCACTGTAAAACCGAGTTGGAGCTAGTACCTCCCCATATATATGTATGGAGTGGAGTTTGCAACTGAAAAGAAACTTTGTGTTCCCAACAAGCTAGGTGAAGGACGGCTTTCACACACACTTATCTCTCAGAACTGAGCATGTGGAGAGACGTTCGTTCATCTAGCACAAAGGGAACGGGTTGCAGGAGAAACTTTTACTCTGGTTTCTCAGTCTGTTTCCTAGTGCCGGTTTGAAGTTCCTGCAGTTTTCACTGTAAAACCGAGTTGGAGCTAGTACCTCCCCATATATATGTATGGAGTGGAGTTTGCAACTGAAAAGAAACTTTGTGTTCCCAACAAGCTAGGTGAAGGACGGCTTTCACACACACTTATCTCTCAGAACTGAGCATGTGGAGAGACGTTCGTTCATCTAGCACAAAGGGAACGGGTTGCAGGAGAAACTTTTACTCTGGTTTCTCAGTCTGTTTCCTAGTGCCGGTTTGAAGTTCCTGCAGTTTTCACTGTAAAACCGAGTTGGAGCTAGTACCTCCCCATATATATGTATGGAGTGGAGTTTGCAACTGAAAAGAAACTTTGTGTTCCCAACAAGCTAGGTGAAGGACGGCTTTCACACACACTTATCTCTCAGAACTGAGCATGTGGAGAGACGTTCGTTCATCTAGCACAAAGGGAACGGGTTGCAGGAGAAACTTTTACTCTGGTTTCTCAGTCTGTTTCCTAGTGCCGGTTTGAAGTTCCTGCAGTTTTCACTGTAAAACCGAGTTGGAGCTAGTACCTCCCCATATATATGTATGGAGTGGAGTTTGCAACTGAAAAGAAACTTTGTGTTCCCAACAAGCTAGGTGAAGGACGGCTTTCACACACACTTATCTCTCAGAACTGAGCATGTGGAGAGACGTTCGTTCATCTAGCACAAAGGGAACGGGTTGCAGGAGAAACTTTTACTCTGGTTTCTCAGTCTGTTTCCTAGTGCCGGTTTGAAGTTCCTGCAGTTTTCACTGTAAAACCGAGTTGGAGCTAGTACCTCCCCATATATATGTATGGAGTGGAGTTTGCAACTGAAAAGAAACTTTGTGTTCCCAACAAGCTAGGTGAAGGACGGCTTTCACACACACTTATCTCTCAGAACTGAGCATGTGGAGAGACGTTCGTTCATCTAGCACAAAGGGAACGGGTTGCAGGAGAAACTTTTACTCTGGTTTCTCAGTCTGTTTCCTAGTGCCGGTTTGAAGTTCCTGCAGTTTTCACTGTAAAACCGAGTTGGAGCTAGTACCTCCCCATATATATGTATGGAGTGGAGTTTGCAACTGAAAAGAAACTTTGTGTTCCCAACAAGCTAGGTGAAGGACGGCTTTCACACACACTTATCTCTCAGAACTGAGCATGTGGAGAGACGTTCGTTCATCTAGCACAAAGGGAACGGGTTGCAGGAGAAACTTTTACTCTGGTTTCTCAGTCTGTTTCCTAGTGCCGGTTTGAAGTTCCTGCAGTTTTCACTGTAAAACCGAGTTGGAGCTAGTACCTCCCCATATATATGTATGGAGTGGAGTTTGCAACTGAAAAGAAACTTTGTGTTCCCAACAAGCTAGGTGAAGGACGGCTTTCACACACACTTATCTCTCAGAACTGAGCATGTGGAGAGACGTTCGTTCATCTAGCACAAAGGGAACGGGTTGCAGGAGAAACTTTTACTCTGGTTTCTCAGTCTGTTTCCTAGTGCCGGTTTGAAGTTCCTGCAGTTTTCACTGTAAAACCGAGTTGGAGCTAGTACCTCCCCATATATATGTATGGAGTGGAGTTTGCAACTGAAAAGAAACTTTGTGTTCCCAACAAGCTAGGTGAAGGACGGCTTTCACACACACTTATCTCTCAGAACTGAGCATGTGGAGAGACGTTCGTTCATCTAGCACAAAGGGAACGGGTTGCAGGAGAAACTTTTACTCTGGTTTCTCAGTCTGTTTCCTAGTGCCGGTTTGAAGTTCCTGCAGTTTTCACTGTAAAACCGAGTTGGAGCTAGTACCTCCCCATATATATGTATGGAGTGGAGTTTGCAACTGAAAAGAAACTTTGTGTTCCCAACAAGCTAGGTGAAGGACGGCTTTCACACACACTTATCTCTCAGAACTGAGCATGTGGAGAGACGTTCGTTCATCTAGCACAAAGGGAACGGGTTGCAGGAGAAACTTTTACTCTGGTTTCTCAGTCTGTTTCCTAGTGCCGGTTTGAAGTTCCTGCAGTTTTCACTGTAAAACCGAGTTGGAGCTAGTACCTCCCCATATATATGTATGGAGTGGAGTTTGCAACTGAAAAGAAACTTTGTGTTCCCAACAAGCTAGGTGAAGGACGGCTTTCACACACACTTATCTCTCAGAACTGAGCATGTGGAGAGACGTTCGTTCATCTAGCACAAAGGGAACGGGTTGCAGGAGAAACTTTTACTCTGGTTTCTCAGTCTGTTTCCTAGTGCCGGTTTGAAGTTCCTGCAGTTTTCACTGTAAAACCGAGTTGGAGCTAGTACCTCCCCATATATATGTATGGAGTGGAGTTTGCAACTGAAAAGAAACTTTGTGTTCCCAACAAGCTAGGTGAAGGACGGCTTTCACACACACTTATCTCTCAGAACTGAGCATGTGGAGAGACGTTCGTTCATCTAGCACAAAGGGAACGGGTTGCAGGAGAAACTTTTACTCTGGTTTCTCAGTCTGTTTCCTAGTGCCGGTTTGAAGTTCCTGCAGTTTTCACTGTAAAACCGAGTTGGAGCTAGTACCTCCCCATATATATGTATGGAGTGGAGTTTGCAACTGAAAAGAAACTTTGTGTTCCCAACAAGCTAGGTGAAGGACGGCTTTCACACACACTTATCTCTCAGAACTGAGCATGTGGAGAGACGTTCGTTCATCTAGCACAAAGGGAACGGGTTGCAGGAGAAACTTTTACTCTGGTTTCTCAGTCTGTTTCCTAGTGCCGGTTTGAAGTTCCTGCAGTTTTCACTGTAAAACCGAGTTGGAGCTAGTACCTCCCCATATATATGTATGGAGTGGAGTTTGCAACTGAAAAGAAACTTTGTGTTCCCAACAAGCTAGGTGAAGGACGGCTTTCACACACACTTATCTCTCAGAACTGAGCATGTGGAGAGACGTTCGTTCATCTAGCACAAAGGGAACGGGTTGCAGGAGAAACTTTTACTCTGGTTTCTCAGTCTGTTTCCTAGTGCCGGTTTGAAGTTCCTGCAGTTTTCACTGTAAAACCGAGTTGGAGCTAGTACCTCCCCATATATATGTATGGAGTGGAGTTTGCAACTGAAAAGAAACTTTGTGTTCCCAACAAGCTAGGTGAAGGACGGCTTTCACACACACTTATCTCTCAGAACTGAGCATGTGGAGAGACGTTCGTTCATCTAGCACAAAGGGAACGGGTTGCAGGAGAAACTTTTACTCTGGTTTCTCAGTCTGTTTCCTAGTGCCGGTTTGAAGTTCCTGCAGTTTTCACTGTAAAACCGAGTTGGAGCTAGTACCTCCCCATATATATGTATGGAGTGGAGTTTGCAACTGAAAAGAAACTTTGTGTTCCCAACAAGCTAGGTGAAGGACGGCTTTCACACACACTTATCTCTCAGAACTGAGCATGTGGAGAGACGTTCGTTCATCTAGCACAAAGGGAACGGGTTGCAGGAGAAACTTTTACTCTGGTTTCTCAGTCTGTTTCCTAGTGCCGGTTTGAAGTTCCTGCAGTTTTCACTGTAAAACCGAGTTGGAGCTAGTACCTCCCCATATATATGTATGGAGTGGAGTTTGCAACTGAAAAGAAACTTTGTGTTCCCAACAAGCTAGGTGAAGGACGGCTTTCACACACACTTATCTCTCAGAACTGAGCATGTGGAGAGACGTTCGTTCATCTAGCACAAAGGGAACGGGTTGCAGGAGAAACTTTTACTCTGGTTTCTCAGTCTGTTTCCTAGTGCCGGTTTGAAGTTCCTGCAGTTTTCACTGTAAAACCGAGTTGGAGCTAGTACCTCCCCATATATATGTATGGAGTGGAGTTTGCAACTGAAAAGAAACTTTGTGTTCCCAACAAGCTAGGTGAAGGACGGCTTTCACACACACTTATCTCTCAGAACTGAGCATGTGGAGAGACGTTCGTTCATCTAGCACAAAGGGAACGGGTTGCAGGAGAAACTTTTACTCTGGTTTCTCAGTCTGTTTCCTAGTGCCGGTTTGAAGTTCCTGCAGTTTTCACTGTAAAACCGAGTTGGAGCTAGTACCTCCCCATATATATGTATGGAGTGGAGTTTGCAACTGAAAAGAAACTTTGTGTTCCCAACAAGCTAGGTGAAGGACGGCTTTCACACACACTTATCTCTCAGAACTGAGCATGTGGAGAGACGTTCGTTCATCTAGCACAAAGGGAACGGGTTGCAGGAGAAACTTTTACTCTGGTTTCTCAGTCTGTTTCCTAGTGCCGGTTTGAAGTTCCTGCAGTTTTCACTGTAAAACCGAGTTGGAGCTAGTACCTCCCCATATATATGTATGGAGTGGAGTTTGCAACTGAAAAGAAACTTTGTGTTCCCAACAAGCTAGGTGAAGGACGGCTTTCACACACACTTATCTCTCAGAACTGAGCATGTGGAGAGACGTTCGTTCATCTAGCACAAAGGGAACGGGTTGCAGGAGAAACTTTTACTCTGGTTTCTCAGTCTGTTTCCTAGTGCCGGTTTGAAGTTCCTGCAGTTTTCACTGTAAAACCGAGTTGGAGCTAGTACCTCCCCATATATATGTATGGAGTGGAGTTTGCAACTGAAAAGAAACTTTGTGTTCCCAACAAGCTAGGTGAAGGACGGCTTTCACACACACTTATCTCTCAGAACTGAGCATGTGGAGAGACGTTCGTTCATCTAGCACAAAGGGAACGGGTTGCAGGAGAAACTTTTACTCTGGTTTCTCAGTCTGTTTCCTAGTGCCGGTTTGAAGTTCCTGCAGTTTTCACTGTAAAACCGAGTTGGAGCTAGTACCTCCCCATATATATGTATGGAGTGGAGTTTGCAACTGAAAAGAAACTTTGTGTTCCCAACAAGCTAGGTGAAGGACGGCTTTCACACACACTTATCTCTCAGAACTGAGCATGTGGAGAGACGTTCGTTCATCTAGCACAAGGGAACGGGTTGCAGGAGAAACTTTTACTCTGGTTTCTCAGTCTGTTTCCTAGTGCCGGTTTGAAGTTCCTGCAGTTTTCACTGTAAAACCGAGTTGGAGCTAGTACCTCCCCATATATATGTATGGAGTGGAGTTTGCAACTGAAAAGAAACTTTGTGTTCCCAACAAGCTAGGTGAAGGACGGCTTTCACACACACTTATCTCTCAGAACTGAGCATGTGGAGAGACGTTCGTTCATCTAGCACAAAGGGAACGGGTTGCAGGAGAAACTTTTACTCTGGTTTCTCAGTCTGTTTCCTAGTGCCGGTTTGAAGTTCCTGCAGTTTTCACTGTAAAACCGAGTTGGAGCTAGTACCTCCCCATATATATGTATGGAGTGGAGTTTGCAACTGAAAAGAAACTTTGTGTTCCCAACAAGCTAGGTGAAGGACGGCTTTCACACACACTTATCTCTCAGAACTGAGCATGTGGAGAGACGTTCGTTCATCTAGCACAAGGGAACGGGTTGCAGGAGAAACTTTTACTCTGGTTTCTCAGTCTGTTTCCTAGTGCCGGTTTGAAGTTCCTGCAGTTTTCACTGTAAAACCGAGTTGGAGCTAGTACCTCCCCATATATATGTATGGAGTGGAGTTTGCAACTGAAAAGAAACTTTGTGTTCCCAACAAGCTAGGTGAAGGACGGCTTTCACACACACTTATCTCTCAGAACTGAGCATGTGGAGAGACGTTCGTTCATCTAGCACAAAGGGAACGGGTTGCAGGAGAAACTTTTACTCTGGTTTCTCAGTCTGTTTCCTAGTGCCGGTTTGAAGTTCCTGCAGTTTTCACTGTAAAACCGAGTTGGAGCTAGTACCTCCCCATATATATGTATGGAGTGGAGTTTGCAACTGAAAAGAAACTTTGTGTTCCCAACAAGCTAGGTGAAGGACGGCTTTCACACACACTTATCTCTCAGAACTGAGCATGTGGAGAGACGTTCGTTCATCTAGCACAAAGGGAACGGGTTGCAGGAGAAACTTTTACTCTGGTTTCTCAGTCTGTTTCCTAGTGCCGGTTTGAAGTTCCTGCAGTTTTCACTGTAAAACCGAGTTGGAGCTAGTACCTCCCCATATATATGTATGGAGTGGAGTTTGCAACTGAAAAGAAACTTTGTGTTCCCAACAAGCTAGGTGAAGGACGGCTTTCACACACACTTATCTCTCAGAACTGAGCATGTGGAGAGACGTTCGTTCATCTAGCACAAAGGGAACGGGTTGCAGGAGAAACTTTTACTCTGGTTTCTCAGTCTGTTTCCTAGTGCCGGTTTGAAGTTCCTGCAGTTTTCACTGTAAAACCGAGTTGGAGCTAGTACCTCCCCATATATATGTATGGAGTGGAGTTTGCAACTGAAAAGAAACTTTGTGTTCCCAACAAGCTAGGTGAAGGACGGCTTTCACACACACTTATCTCTCAGAACTGAGCATGTGGAGAGACGTTCGTTCATCTAGCACAAAGGGAACGGGTTGCAGGAGAAACTTTTACTCTGGTTTCTCAGTCTGTTTCCTAGTGCCGGTTTGAAGTTCCTGCAGTTTTCACTGTAAAACCGAGTTGGAGCTAGTACCTCCCCATATATATGTATGGAGTGGAGTTTGCAACTGAAAAGAAACTTTGTGTTCCCAACAAGCTAGGTGAAGGACGGCTTTCACACACACTTATCTCTCAGAACTGAGCATGTGGAGAGACGTTCGTTCATCTAGCACAAAGGGAACGGGTTGCAGGAGAAACTTTTACTCTGGTTTCTCAGTCTGTTTCCTAGTGCCGGTTTGAAGTTCCTGCAGTTTTCACTGTAAAACCGAGTTGGAGCTAGTACCTCCCCATATATATGTATGGAGTGGAGTTTGCAACTGAAAAGAAACTTTGTGTTCCCAACAAGCTAGGTGAAGGACGGCTTTCACACACACTTATCTCTCAGAACTGAGCATGTGGAGAGACGTTCGTTCATCTAGCACAAAGGGAACGGGTTGCAGGAGAAACTTTTACTCTGGTTTCTCAGTCTGTTTCCTAGTGCCGGTTTGAAGTTCCTGCAGTTTTCACTGTAAAACCGAGTTGGAGCTAGTACCTCCCCATATATATGTATGGAGTGGAGTTTGCAACTGAAAAGAAACTTTGTGTTCCCAACAAGCTAGGTGAAGGACGGCTTTCACACACACTTATCTCTCAGAACTGAGCATGTGGAGAGACGTTCGTTCATCTAGCACAAAGGGAACGGGTTGCAGGAGAAACTTTTACTCTGGTTTCTCAGTCTGTTTCCTAGTGCCGGTTTGAAGTTCCTGCAGTTTTCACTGTAAAACCGAGTTGGAGCTAGTACCTCCCCATATATATGTATGGAGTGGAGTTTGCAACTGAAAAGAAACTTTGTGTTCCCAACAAGCTAGGTGAAGGACGGCTTTCACACACACTTATCTCTCAGAACTGAGCATGTGGAGAGACGTTCGTTCATCTAGCACAAAGGGAACGGGTTGCAGGAGAAACTTTTACTCTGGTTTCTCAGTCTGTTTCCTAGTGCCGGTTTGAAGTTCCTGCAGTTTTCACTGTAAAACCGAGTTGGAGCTAGTACCTCCCCATATATATGTATGGAGTGGAGTTTGCAACTGAAAAGAAACTTTGTGTTCCCAACAAGCTAGGTGAAGGACGGCTTTCACACACACTTATCTCTCAGAACTGAGCATGTGGAGAGACGTTCGTTCATCTAGCACAAAGGGAACGGGTTGCAGGAGAAACTTTTACTCTGGTTTCTCAGTCTGTTTCCTAGTGCCGGTTTGAAGTTCCTGCAGTTTTCACTGTAAAACCGAGTTGGAGCTAGTACCTCCCCATATATATGTATGGAGTGGAGTTTGCAACTGAAAAGAAACTTTGTGTTCCCAACAAGCTAGGTGAAGGACGGCTTTCACACACACTTATCTCTCAGAACTGAGCATGTGGAGAGACGTTCGTTCATCTAGCACAAAGGGAACGGGTTGCAGGAGAAACTTTTACTCTGGTTTCTCAGTCTGTTTCCTAGTGCCGGTTTGAAGTTCCTGCAGTTTTCACTGTAAAACCGAGTTGGAGCTAGTACCTCCCCATATATATGTATGGAGTGGAGTTTGCAACTGAAAAGAAACTTTGTGTTCCCAACAAGCTAGGTGAAGGACGGCTTTCACACACACTTATCTCTCAGAACTGAGCATGTGGAGAGACGTTCGTTCATCTAGCACAAAGGGAACGGGTTGCAGGAGAAACTTTTACTCTGGTTTCTCAGTCTGTTTCCTAGTGCCGGTTTGAAGTTCCTGCAGTTTTCACTGTAAAACCGAGTTGGAGCTAGTACCTCCCCATATATATGTATGGAGTGGAGTTTGCAACTGAAAAGAAACTTTGTGTTCCCAACAAGCTAGGTGAAGGACGGCTTTCACACACACTTATCTCTCAGAACTGAGCATGTGGAGAGACGTTCGTTCATCTAGCACAAAGGGAACGGGTTGCAGGAGAAACTTTTACTCTGGTTTCTCAGTCTGTTTCCTAGTGCCGGTTTGAAGTTCCTGCAGTTTTCACTGTAAAACCGAGTTGGAGCTAGTACCTCCCCATATATATGTATGGAGTGGAGTTTGCAACTGAAAAGAAACTTTGTGTTCCCAACAAGCTAGGTGAAGGACGGCTTTCACACACACTTATCTCTCAGAACTGAGCATGTGGAGAGACGTTCGTTCATCTAGCACAAAGGGAACGGGTTGCAGGAGAAACTTTTACTCTGGTTTCTCAGTCTGTTTCCTAGTGCCGGTTTGAAGTTCCTGCAGTTTTCACTGTAAAACCGAGTTGGAGCTAGTACCTCCCCATATATATGTATGGAGTGGAGTTTGCAACTGAAAAGAAACTTTGTGTTCCCAACAAGCTAGGTGAAGGACGGCTTTCACACACACTTATCTCTCAGAACTGAGCATGTGGAGAGACGTTCGTTCATCTAGCACAAAGGGAACGGGTTGCAGGAGAAACTTTTACTCTGGTTTCTCAGTCTGTTTCCTAGTGCCGGTTTGAAGTTCCTGCAGTTTTCACTGTAAAACCGAGTTGGAGCTAGTACCTCCCCATATATATGTATGGAGTGGAGTTTGCAACTGAAAAGAAACTTTGTGTTCCCAACAAGCTAGGTGAAGGACGGCTTTCACACACACTTATCTCTCAGAACTGAGCATGTGGAGAGACGTTCGTTCATCTAGCACAAAGGGAACGGGTTGCAGGAGAAACTTTTACTCTGGTTTCTCAGTCTGTTTCCTAGTGCCGGTTTGAAGTTCCTGCAGTTTTCACTGTAAAACCGAGTTGGAGCTAGTACCTCCCCATATATATGTATGGAGTGGAGTTTGCAACTGAAAAGAAACTTTGTGTTCCCAACAAGCTAGGTGAAGGACGGCTTTCACACACACTTATCTCTCAGAACTGAGCATGTGGAGAGACGTTCGTTCATCTAGCACAAAGGGAACGGGTTGCAGGAGAAACTTTTACTCTGGTTTCTCAGTCTGTTTCCTAGTGCCGGTTTGAAGTTCCTGCAGTTTTCACTGTAAAACCGAGTTGGAGCTAGTACCTCCCCATATATATGTATGGAGTGGAGTTTGCAACTGAAAAGAAACTTTGTGTTCCCAACAAGCTAGGTGAAGGACGGCTTTCACACACACTTATCTCTCAGAACTGAGCATGTGGAGAGACGTTCGTTCATCTAGCACCAAGGGAACGGGTTGCAGGAGAAACTTTTACTCTGGTTTCTCAGTCTGTTTCCTAGTGCCGGTTTGAAGTTCCTGCAGTTTTCACTGTAAAACCGAGTTGGAGCTAGTACCTCCCCATATATATGTATGGAGTGGAGTTTGCAACTGAAAAGAAACTTTGTGTTCCCAACAAGCTAGGTGAAGGACGGCTTTCACACACACTTATCTCTCAGAACTGAGCATGTGGAGAGACGTTCGTTCATCTAGCACAAAGGGAACGGGTTGCAGGAGAAACTTTTACTCTGGTTTCTCAGTCTGTTTCCTAGTGCCGGTTTGAAGTTCCTGCAGTTTTCACTGTAAAACCGAGTTGGAGCTAGTACCTCCCCATATATATGTATGGAGTGGAGTTTGCAACTGAAAAGAAACTTTGTGTTCCCAACAAGCTAGGTGAAGGACGGCTTTCACACACACTTATCTCTCAGAACTGAGCATGTGGAGAGACGTTCGTTCATCTAGCACCAAGGGAACGGGTTGCAGGAGAAACTTTTACTCTGGTTTCTCAGTCTGTTTCCTAGTGCCGGTTTGAAGTTCCTGCAGTTTTCACTGTAAAACCGAGTTGGAGCTAGTACCTCCCCATATATATGTATGGAGTGGAGTTTGCAACTGAAAAGAAACTTTGTGTTCCCAACAAGCTAGGTGAAGGACGGCTTTCACACACACTTATCTCTCAGAACTGAGCATGTGGAGAGACGTTCGTTCATCTAGCACCAAGGGAACGGGTTGCAGGAGAAACTTTTACTCTGGTTTCTCAGTCTGTTTCCTAGTGCCGGTTTGAAGTTCCTGCAGTTTTCACTGTAAAACCGAGTTGGAGCTAGTACCTCCCCATATATATGTATGGAGTGGAGTTTGCAACTGAAAAGAAACTTTGTGTTCCCAACAAGCTAGGTGAAGGACGGCTTTCACACACACTTATCTCTCAGAACTGAGCATGTGGAGAGACGTTCGTTCATCTAGCACCAAGGGAACGGGTTGCAGGAGAAACTTTTACTCTGGTTTCTCAGTCTGTTTCCTAGTGCCGGTTTGAAGTTCCTGCAGTTTTCACTGTAAAACCGAGTTGGAGCTAGTACCTCCCCATATATATGTATGGAGTGGAGTTTGCAACTGAAAAGAAACTTTGTGTTCCCAACAAGCTAGGTGAAGGACGGCTTTCACACACACTTATCTCTCAGAACTGAGCATGTGGAGAGACGTTCGTTCATCTAGCACCAAGGGAACGGGTTGCAGGAGAAACTTTTACTCTGGTTTCTCAGTCTGTTTCCTAGTGCCGGTTTGAAGTTCCTGCAGTTTTCACTGTAAAACCGAGTTGGAGCTAGTACCTCCCCATATATATGTATGGAGTGGAGTTTGCAACTGAAAAGAAACTTTGTGTTCCCAACAAGCTAGGTGAAGGACGGCTTTCACACACACTTATCTCTCAGAACTGAGCATGTGGAGAGACGTTCGTTCATCTAGCACCAAGGGAACGGGTTGCAGGAGAAACTTTTACTCTGGTTTCTCAGTCTGTTTCCTAGTGCCGGTTTGAAGTTCCTGCAGTTTTCACTGTAAAACCGAGTTGGAGCTAGTACCTCCCCATATATATGTATGGAGTGGAGTTTGCAACTGAAAAGAAACTTTGTGTTCCCAACAAGCTAGGTGAAGGACGGCTTTCACACACACTTATCTCTCAGAACTGAGCATGTGGAGAGACGTTCGTTCATCTAGCACAAAGGGAACGGGTTGCAGGAGAAACTTTTACTCTGGTTTCTCAGTCTGTTTCCTAGTGCCGGTTTGAAGTTCCTGCAGTTTTCACTGTAAAACCGAGTTGGAGCTAGTACCTCCCCATATATATGTATGGAGTGGAGTTTGCAACTGAAAAGAAACTTTGTGTTCCCAACAAGCTAGGTGAAGGACGGCTTTCACACACACTTATCTCTCAGAACTGAGCATGTGGAGAGACGTTCGTTCATCTAGCACAAAGGGAACGGGTTGCAGGAGAAACTTTTACTCTGGTTTCTCAGTCTGTTTCCTAGTGCCGGTTTGAAGTTCCTGCAGTTTTCACTGTAAAACCGAGTTGGAGCTAGTACCTCCCCATATATATGTATGGAGTGGAGTTTGCAACTGAAAAGAAACTTTGTGTTCCCAACAAGCTAGGTGAAGGACGGCTTTCACACACACTTATCTCTCAGAACTGAGCATGTGGAGAGACGTTCGTTCATCTAGCACAAAGGGAACGGGTTGCAGGAGAAACTTTTACTCTGGTTTCTCAGTCTGTTTCCTAGTGCCGGTTTGAAGTTCCTGCAGTTTTCACTGTAAAACCGAGTTGGAGCTAGTACCTCCCCATATATATGTATGGAGTGGAGTTTGCAACTGAAAAGAAACTTTGTGTTCCCAACAAGCTAGGTGAAGGACGGCTTTCACACACACTTATCTCTCAGAACTGAGCATGTGGAGAGACGTTCGTTCATCTAGCACAAAGGGAACGGGTTGCAGGAGAAACTTTTACTCTGGTTTCTCAGTCTGTTTCCTAGTGCCGGTTTGAAGTTCCTGCAGTTTTCACTGTAAAACCGAGTTGGAGCTAGTACCTCCCCATATATATGTATGGAGTGGAGTTTGCAACTGAAAAGAAACTTTGTGTTCCCAACAAGCTAGGTGAAGGACGGCTTTCACACACACTTATCTCTCAGAACTGAGCATGTGGAGAGACGTTCGTTCATCTAGCACAAAGGGAACGGGTTGCAGGAGAAACTTTTACTCTGGTTTCTCAGTCTGTTTCCTAGTGCCGGTTTGAAGTTCCTGCAGTTTTCACTGTAAAACCGAGTTGGAGCTAGTACCTCCCCATATATATGTATGGAGTGGAGTTTGCAACTGAAAAGAAACTTTGTGTTCCCAACAAGCTAGGTGAAGGACGGCTTTCACACACACTTATCTCTCAGAACTGAGCATGTGGAGAGACGTTCGTTCATCTAGCACAAAGGGAACGGGTTGCAGGAGAAACTTTTACTCTGGTTTCTCAGTCTGTTTCCTAGTGCCGGTTTGAAGTTCCTGCAGTTTTCACTGTAAAACCGAGTTGGAGCTAGTACCTCCCCATATATATGTATGGAGTGGAGTTTGCAACTGAAAAGAAACTTTGTGTTCCCAACAAGCTAGGTGAAGGACGGCTTTCACACACACTTATCTCTCAGAACTGAGCATGTGGAGAGACGTTCGTTCATCTAGCACCAAGGGAACGGGTTGCAGGAGAAACTTTTACTCTGGTTTCTCAGTCTGTTTCCTAGTGCCGGTTTGAAGTTCCTGCAGTTTTCACTGTAAAACCGAGTTGGAGCTAGTACCTCCCCATATATATGTATGGAGTGGAGTTTGCAACTGAAAAGAAACTTTGTGTTCCCAACAAGCTAGGTGAAGGACGGCTTTCACACACACTTATCTCTCAGAACTGAGCATGTGGAGAGACGTTCGTTCATCTAGCACCAAGGGAACGGGTTGCAGGAGAAACTTTTACTCTGGTTTCTCAGTCTGTTTCCTAGTGCCGGTTTGAAGTTCCTGCAGTTTTCACTGTAAAACCGAGTTGGAGCTAGTACCTCCCCATATATATGTATGGAGTGGAGTTTGCAACTGAAAAGAAACTTTGTGTTCCCAACAAGCTAGGTGAAGGACGGCTTTCACACACACTTATCTCTCAGAACTGAGCATGTGGAGAGACGTTCGTTCATCTAGCACCAAGGGAACGGGTTGCAGGAGAAACTTTTACTCTGGTTTCTCAGTCTGTTTCCTAGTGCCGGTTTGAAGTTCCTGCAGTTTTCACTGTAAAACCGAGTTGGAGCTAGTACCTCCCCATATATATGTATGGAGTGGAGTTTGCAACTGAAAAGAAACTTTGTGTTCCCAACAAGCTAGGTGAAGGACGGCTTTCACACACACTTATCTCTCAGAACTGAGCATGTGGAGAGACGTTCGTTCATCTAGCACAAAGGGAACGGGTTGCAGGAGAAACTTTTACTCTGGTTTCTCAGTCTGTTTCCTAGTGCCGGTTTGAAGTTCCTGCAGTTTTCACTGTAAAACCGAGTTGGAGCTAGTACCTCCCCATATATATGTATGGAGTGGAGTTTGCAACTGAAAAGAAACTTTGTGTTCCCAACAAGCTAGGTGAAGGACGGCTTTCACACACACTTATCTCTCAGAACTGAGCATGTGGAGAGACGTTCGTTCATCTAGCACAAAGGGAACGGGTTGCAGGAGAAACTTTTACTCTGGTTTCTCAGTCTGTTTCCTAGTGCCGGTTTGAAGTTCCTGCAGTTTTCACTGTAAAACCGAGTTGGAGCTAGTACCTCCCCATATATATGTATGGAGTGGAGTTTGCAACTGAAAAGAAACTTTGTGTTCCCAACAAGCTAGGTGAAGGACGGCTTTCACACACACTTATCTCTCAGAACTGAGCATGTGGAGAGACGTTCGTTCATCTAGCACCAAGGGAACGGGTTGCAGGAGAAACTTTTACTCTGGTTTCTCAGTCTGTTTCCTAGTGCCGGTTTGAAGTTCCTGCAGTTTTCACTGTAAAACCGAGTTGGAGCTAGTACCTCCCCATATATATGTATGGAGTGGAGTTTGCAACTGAAAGAAACTTTGTGTTCCCAACAAGCTAGGTGAAGGACGGCTTTCACACACACTTATCTCTCAGAACTGAGCATGTGGAGAGACGTTCGTTCATCTAGCACAAAGGGAACGGGTTGCAGGAGAAACTTTTACTCTGGTTTCTCAGTCTGTTTCCTAGTGCCGGTTTGAAGTTCCTGCAGTTTTCACTGTAAAACCGAGTTGGAGCTAGTACCTCCCCATATATATGTATGGAGTGGAGTTTGCAACTGAAAAGAAACTTTGTGTTCCCAACAAGCTAGGTGAAGGACGGCTTTCACACACACTTATCTCTCAGAACTGAGCATGTGGAGAGACGTTCGTTCATCTAGCACCAAGGGAACGGGTTGCAGGAGAAACTTTTACTCTGGTTTCTCAGTCTGTTTCCTAGTGCCGGTTTGAAGTTCCTGCAGTTTTCACTGTAAAACCGAGTTGGAGCTAGTACCTCCCCATATATATGTATGGAGTGGAGTTTGCAACTGAAAAGAAACTTTGTGTTCCCAACAAGCTAGATGAAGGACGGCTTTCACACACACTTATCTCTCAGAACTGAGCATGTGGAGAGACGTTCGTTCATCTAGCACCAAGGGAACGGGTTGCAGGAGAAACTTTTACTCTGGTTTCTCAGTCTGTTTCCTAGTGCCGGTTTGAAGTTCCTGCAGTTTTCACTGTAAAACCGAGTTGGAGCTAGTACCTCCCCATATATATGTATGGAGTGGAGTTTGCAACTGAAAAGAAACTTTGTGTTCCCAACAAGCTAGGTGAAGGACGGCTTTCACACACACTTATCTCTCAGAACTGAGCATGTGGAGAGACGTTCGTTCATCTAGCACCAAGGGAACGGGTTGCAGGAGAAACTTTTACTCTGGTTTCTCAGTCTGTTTCCTAGTGCCGGTTTGAAGTTCCTGCAGTTTTCACTGTAAAACCGAGTTGGAGCTAGTACCTCCCCATATATATGTATGGAGTGGAGTTTGCAACTGAAAAGAAACTTTGTGTTCCCAACAAGCTAGGTGAAGGACGGCTTTCACACACACTTATCTCTCAGAACTGAGCATGTGGAGAGACGTTCGTTCATCTAGCACAAGGGAACGGGTTGCAGGAGAAACTTTTACTCTGGTTTCTCAGTCTGTTTCCTAGTGCCGGTTTGAAGTTCCTGCAGTTTTCACTGTAAAACCGAGTTGGAGCTAGTACCTCCCCATATATATGTATGGAGTGGAGTTTGCAACTGAAAAGAAACTTTGTGTTCCCAACAAGCTAGGTGAAGGACGGCTTTCACACACACTTATCTCTCAGAACTGAGCATGTGGAGAGACGTTCGTTCATCTAGCACAAAGGGAACGGGTTGCAGGAGAAACTTTTACTCTGGTTTCTCAGTCTGTTTCCTAGTGCCGGTTTGAAGTTCCTGCAGTTTTCACTGTAAAACCGAGTTGGAGCTAGTACCTCCCCATATATATGTATGGAGTGGAGTTTGCAACTGAAAAGAAACTTTGTGTTCCCAACAAGCTAGGTGAAGGACGGCTTTCACACACACTTATCTCTCAGAACTGAGCATGTGGAGAGACGTTCGTTCATCTAGCACAAGGGAACGGGTTGCAGGAGAAACTTTTACTCTGGTTTCTCAGTCTGTTTCCTAGTGCCGGTTTGAAGTTCCTGCAGTTTTCACTGTAAAACCGAGTTGGAGCTAGTACCTCCCCATATATATGTATGGAGTGGAGTTTGCAACTGAAAAGAAACTTTGTGTTCCCAACAAGCTAGGTGAAGGACGGCTTTCACACACACTTATCTCTCAGAACTGAGCATGTGGAGAGACGTTCGTTCATCTAGCACAAAGGGAACGGGTTGCAGGAGAAACTTTTACTCTGGTTTCTCAGTCTGTTTCCTAGTGCCGGTTTGAAGTTCCTGCAGTTTTCACTGTAAAACCGAGTTGGAGCTAGTACCTCCCCATATATATGTATGGAGTGGAGTTTGCAACTGAAAAGAAACTTTGTGTTCCCAACAAGCTAGGTGAAGGACGGCTTTCACACACACTTATCTCTCAGAACTGAGCATGTGGAGAGACGTTCGTTCATCTAGCACAAAGGGAACGGGTTGCAGGAGAAACTTTTACTCTGGTTTCTCAGTCTGTTTCCTAGTGCCGGTTTGAAGTTCCTGCAGTTTTCACTGTAAAACCGAGTTGGAGCTAGTACCTCCCCATATATGTATGGAGTGGAGTTTGCAACTGAAAAGAAACTTTGTGTTCCCAACAAGCTAGGTGAAGGACGGCTTTCACACACACTTATCTCTCAGAACTGAGCATGTGGAGAGACGTTCGTTCATCTAGCACAAAGGGAACGGGTTGCAGGAGAAACTTTTACTCTGGTTTCTCAGTCTGTTTCCTAGTGCCGGTTTGAAGTTCCTGCAGTTTTCACTGTAAAACCGAGTTGGAGCTAGTACCTCCCCATATATATGTATGGAGTGGAGTTTGCAACTGAAAGAAATTTTGTGTTCCCAACAAGCTAGGTGAAGGACGGCTTTCACACACACTTATCTCTCAGAACTGAGCATGTGGAGAGACGTTCGTTCATCTAGCACAAAGGGAACGGGTTGCAGGAGAAACTTTTACTCTGGTTTCTCAGTCTGTTTCCTAGTGCCGGTTTGAAGTTCCTGCAGTTTTCACTGTAAAACCGAGTTGGAGCTAGTACCTCCCCATATATATGTATGGAGTGGAGTTTGCAACTGAAAAGAAACTTTGTGTTCCCAACAAGCTAGGTGAAGGACGGCTTTCACACACACTATCTCTCAGAACTGAGCATGTGGAGAGACGTTCGTTCATCTAGCACAAAGGGAACGGGTTGCAGGAGAAACTTTTACTCTGGTTTCTCAGTCTGTTTCCTAGTGCCGGTTTGAAGTTCCTGCAGTTTTCACTGTAAAACCGAGTTGGAGCTAGTACCTCCCATATATATGTATGGAGTGGAGTTTGCAACTGAAAAGAAACTTTGTGATCCCAACAAGCTAGGTGAAGACTGGCTTTCACACACACTTATCTCAGAACTGAGCAATGTGGAGAGACGTTCGTTCATCTAGCACCAAGGGAACGGGTTGCAGGAGAACTTTTACTCTGTTTCTCATTCTGTTTCCTAGTGCCGGTTTGAATGTTCCTGCAGTTTTCCACTGTATAAACCGAGTTGGAGCTAGTACCTCCCCCTATATATGTATGGAATGGAGTTTGCAACTGAAAGAAACTTTGTGTTCCCAAAAGCTAGGTGAAGGACGGCTTTCACACACACTTATCTCTCAGAACTGAGCATGTTTAGAGATGTTCTTTATTCTAGCACTAAAGCAACGGGTAGCAGGAGAAACTTTTACTCTGGTTTCTCAGTCTGTTTCCTAGTGCCGGTTTGAAGTT